>NC_061114.1:160069551-160120534 GCF_002878395.1 Capsicum annuum | reverse complement strand
TGTAAAATTTTATAATTTCTGGACAACATGTTCATATATGTATTTTATATATACAATTTATAAGATGTGTATGTAGTTTTGAGTTTTGTTAAGATATGAAATTGCAGTTGCTAATGGGATGATATGTATCTGTTATATATTTAAGATATGTATTTTGTATTTAGGTTTGTTACTGATAAGATTTGTATTTGTTATATATAACATATTTAATATATGTATTTTGTATTTAAGATATGTGTAGGATATTTGTATTAGTTACTGAGAAGATTTGTATTTGATGTTCAGTTGTATTCTTTTCTTGGTAACTTAAATTTTGGACCATTCATGTATTCATAAAATTTTATGCATTTATATTTTAATTTTTTTGGACTGTATGGTCATATATGTATTTTATATATACATTTGATAAATTATCTGCTTATGTGAGAGTTATTGTTAAGATATGGAATTGTAGTGTGGAGATATGTATTTTGTATGTTGTAATTATATGTAATGCATTTGCTACGGGTTAGATATGTATTTTGTATTTATTTGTTCTAAGTTTTTATATATAGTGACATATGCTGAGTGCCTTACTTTTGGTGACTGTGCTCCAAATATTGACTTTGATCCAGATCTTCTTCGCACGAGATATATTTTAATGTTGTGAAATTATGCTTCGAGGAAAGAAGATGAGAAGGCTGAAAGTGACGATGAAGCACCAATTAGGCCTCCTAGGGATATTGGGCTAACAGAAGATACTGAAGTGCGTGATATTTGAAGTTTATTTGTATTTGTTGTATTTGGCAACATTGAACTTTAGGAGGACTAAGATATAGTTGAAAGATGATATCTTAATATTTTTTTATGTGATTGTTAGATTTTTGATCGTTATGCTTCTAAAATAGAATTGTTCGATCTTACTTTATGTTATTGTTACACATATTTTGGTATGAATATGTGATTTTCAGTTGAGTATAATTTTTAGTAATGAATATATATGTTTCAGTCATCATATGTATTTTTCAATGGTGTATTTGTATTTTTCATTGTATGCATATGTATTTTTTTGTAATACATATAAGGTAAGTTGAGGTTGAATATAATATTTTTCATTGTATGAATATGTATTTTTTGTAATGCATATGTATTTTGAGTAATGCATATATTTTTTTTTCTAGTTATGCACATATACTTTCGAATAATACAAAGTTATTGTATTGTTTTGCATAAGTCTATGTATTTTTATGAAGCATATGTATTTATGATTTATACATACATAGTTATTCGTATATATCTATGAATAATGCATATTTATTTATGATTATTGCATATGTTTTCTTTAAAAAAAGAAACAAATGGATTTCAAGTTCTGATTAAGTAATTGATAAGTTATTATCAAATTGAATTTTTTGGAATCCTTTTATTCGCGAGGAGCTGGATGAGAAGAAACTCTCACGTCCGGTTCTGTAGTAGAGATGGAATTCAGAAACAACCATCAACTATAACCCCAAAAGAACCAGATTCCGTAAACAATATAGAGGAAGAATGAAGGGAATATCTTATCGAGGTAATCATATTTCTTTCGGTAAATATGCTCTTCAAGCACTTGAACCTGCTTGGATTACATATCGACAAATAGAAGCAGGCCGACGAGCAATGACACGAAATGCACGTCGTGGTGGAAAAAATATTTTTAATTATTTTTATTTATTACATAAATATATGTTAACTTATTTTTAGTTTTTATAGATCGGTATATGTTTTTATTAGAATCTCATATGTATTTTTCATACCAAAAATTGACTTGTGTGGTGTACACTCTTTTACGTATAAACAAATAATGGTATATGTCTTATAAAATATATTCATGATGATACCATTTGCAACAATTTAACTACAAAAAAGTCAACATCATCAAAAGTTTGTATCAAAATTTAGAATCATAAAATAATCAATGAAAAAAATAATTGCTTTTGAACTGAATACATCTGTAAACTTATCATTTATTATATTTCCTACATGAACGTCAATTGTGACCTTTAAATCCACATGAACTACAATGATTTTTATTTTTCTTCTCGAACATGTCTCTTTCCAACTTTCCACGATCCTTCTTTGCAGGTCTTTCAGGGGATCGCTTGTATTTTGGGGGCAAAACTATCTCCTCTAATATCTCCTATGGAATCACTCAATCATCTTTCTGTGGTATAGGATAAATGGGAAGATCATACATTCTTGACACCATTTTTGATTTGTATAGGTCAGAGTAATATGATCCCTTTTGAAAATTCTTGCTATCAAGTACTTCATAAGCACACACACACGGTATCTCGTCCTATTGGAATGCATGGCAAGAATTTTTTTTCTTAAGGCAAACAATAAAATTTTTATCCTTGTCGTGTACTGTATAGACATACTCTGAGGCTGGTATAACCTGGAATTATTAAAATAAAATTAAAATTCTAACAACAATTATTCATTTGACATTTGTATTGTTCCAGTTTAGCAACTGTATTTTACCAACTGTGCATATGTATATTGCATGTCTCAATATGTATTTTTAGAAATATATGGCCTTCATATTTTTTTTTTTTTTAAAACAATGCAGTCAAACACTTAAAACAGAGTGCATATGTATTTTTTAAATACATATAGCTGGCAGCATATGTAAATTGAAATACATAAAAGTAACTAATAGTGATCACATAAACAGACTGCATATGTATTTTACAAATACATATAGTTGGCAGTATATGTAATGTTAAATGCATATATAAAAGGGCCTTATGGTTCCATCCATGGTATAAGCAGTTATAAAAGTATCAGTATATAGTTTTCTGAGATGACTTGTATCAACGATTATTACAGGTCTACAATGTTCAAACCCTTTGACACAATAACTTATTAGTATATATAAAACTTCGAAACGAAATCCAACAAGAATAAATTGTTTAATTGAAACGGGAAAAAATACAAAATAAACTGTAACAATTGTATATCATCATTCAACCTACATAACGTGATGAAAAACTCTAATTTGTAAAAAGAAATTATCGATCAAACCACTTTGTTCGAGAACTGATCAAACCATTGTTGTTACGATTTTTCCAGCGATTTTCACAAATATAGTTTGAAAATTCACAAACAAAATCATATTTGTTTATTGATGGCTGTATTTGCAGCGTTGTCTTATCAAACTCTTCTCAAAACATTAGAAGATGCACATAAATTTTGGAAGCAGTCGTTTTTTTTAAAATTGATATGAGTTGCAGATTATGAAAAATGTTTTTGAATTTTAAATTATGTTGCTGTAAAATAATGGTTGTGGTTAAAATAGAGTCATTAAAGGAAAAGATATCGGTAAAAGATTAAGAAATCTGTCAAATTAAATGCTCCTTAAATTAAGGAACCGTTTTTCCCATATTAAACTGAAACAGCTTGAAGTTAAATTAGGAACAGAATCTTTAATTGTATATGTATTTAACTAGCAACAGTTTAACCAAATACAAAATATATATTGCTATTTTTTGTAATTTTGAAAGGGTTGCTATAAAACTTACAATTAAGGCTCTATAGTTGCTATTTCTGAAATTTTTCCATGTTTTAATGTATACTAGATATTGATGTCTCGTGTTAGCACGGGCCCAATATATATTATTTTTTGGAAAAAAATGTAAATAAACATCCTTAGATTATTTAATGCAAGGGATAGCAAAATTAATAAGTTTGCAAGTTATGACAAAATTTGGTATTAAAAAAGAAAAGAATTTTTTTTTTCTTTTTTCAAAAAAAATAAGCTAGAAATTTTATATAATGAAAAAAGGATCTCATACCCATGAAAGGGATGACAATTATTATCAAGATATCAATCATCTCCCTTTTTCTCTCTAAAACGGTTTTACTCCTCCATTAACATCTATACGATTTTCTTTTTCAATTACTCATTATCAAACATCGATTATTTAATCTTCTTAAATATCAATCAACACAGGTGTTCTTTCTTCTTCTTCTTCTTCTTCCTCGTCCTCCTCCTCTCTCTCTTCTTCTTTTTCATCTTCATTGAGTGTGCATTTTCTCGTCTTTGTCCACAAATAAAAATCAAACTTTGAGTAAAATTTAATAATATTCAGATTATTTGCTTTTAATTATCAAATTTTTTTATTAACATACAAATTTATACATTTTGATTCCCGTAGGTTGATGAAATGCAATATATGATTTTTATTTGGTATAGATGAATAAATTTTTTATTTTAAAATCATAAAACAGGTTTGGTGTATGAAAAAGGTGTAAGGTATAATTAATATGTGTTAATGTATGAAATTAATATGTAAGATACTATCTACAAATAATGTATTCTTAGTAATGAATTTAGTATATGAAAAGGGTGTAAAGTCTACTTAGTGTCGTTTCATTTAACAAATCATGTTTGCATCACTTTATTAATATATCTCATTCACTAAATAATATTCCTTACTGAGATCTCATTGTATGTAATTCATATTAAAACTAGTAATAAGATAACTTATCGTGGAAATTTATATGTAAAATGGTGATCACTTAATTTATAAATATTACATACAATAACTATTCACTACATTTTGCATCTATGAAATTTATTTATAATATAACATCTTTATATTGTTTTAACCAATCAAGTTCAAATATATTAGTATAACGATGTCATACACCAAGTAATTTTAATTTTTGGGATTTCAATCTATGAAATTGATATGTGCAATGCTAAACATAGATGATTTATTCTTATTAATATATTTAGTATATGAAAATGGTACAAAATTTGGTATCCAAGATTTAGCTTAACCAACAATATCAATGCATATGATTCATACAAAATCCGGTTCCTCTTAACATGATTCATACAACCGTGAAATAAATGCAAATGTAGTATATATAATGAAATTCAAGCAAAAAACACTTGATAAAGAAAATGAAATCCCCCCCCCCCCCCCCTGCAAAAAAAAATGATTCATACAATGGTGAAATCAATGGATAATAAGAACATATAATGAAATTCAAGAAAAAAAATTGATAAAATGGAAGGAAATCGAACCCCCAAAGATGCAAATAAATATTTTTCCCTGTAAAGTTGTTCCGGAAAAACATGAGAGTTTTTTCGAAAAAGGAAAAAATATAATAAGTGTAGATATATGTTTACCATATTTTACTCCTTCTATAATTACCAACACATCTATTTATGAGATATGAATACAAATTTCTAAAAAAGGACTTAAATATTCTTTAAAAAATTATTTACCGACTTTTTAAACTAAAATGAATAAATAAAATTTTTAAAAAGTTGCTACGACTTAAAATTAAAACAGTAATAAAATAATTATCTAAAAGTGTTCCTATAACTTGCAATAAACAATCTAATAAATGCATATGAGATAATTTTCTCTTATTTTTTTTTTCTCAATTTATGTGACACAAAATTTAAATAATCAATCATTAAAATAATTTAAGCTTTTCATCATTGTAATTTATAATATATTTTCTTCTATTTTAGTTCAAGTGACACTGATTTAATTTTAAGAGTCAGCCAAATATTTTATATCTTTAAAAATTTTGTAAGTTGTTAATTATGTGATATATAATATCTTTTATATAATTTTTCAGTAAGATATGAATACTCTCACTGTCTTAATTTATATGACACAGATAAAATTTAAATATTCAATCAATCAATCAACCAATATATATATATATATTGTAATTTATAATGCTTTTTATCTCATTTTCAAATAATATATGTTATTTGATGTCTTCCTCTATCCTATTCCAATTTATGTGCACTAATATAATTTTGATAGTTAACTAAATTTTTATGCTGACATATCATGTGGTGTCTATTTTACCTTTTTTATGAAATATTATTATTTTTTAATGCTTGAATGACCATAAAATTAATTAGGGGTGATATAGTAAAAACACAACTAAAGCAGTCAAACAGATATGTCTTAAATGACTTGTAATAACTAATTAAAAGCGATATAATAAAATTACTATACAATATTTTAAGTGGGTCTCATATAAGATATCAATTGAAGCAGACAAGACAAAATGTCTATTTTACCTGTTTGTATTAAATATTATTAATTTTATGATACATACGTGACTTATAATAATTAATTAAGAGTAATACAGTAAAATCACGATTGATGCAGTTAAAGCAGGCAATACAAGTAGGCATGTCGACCTGTTACCTGCTACAGCTGGTGAACTCCCTCTTGTAATAGTAAACTAGACATCAAAGGACTTATGCTACCATTGATCCAATATATGTTATTTTTTGTCCCAATTTATGTAACAAATATAATTTAGATAATCAATCACTAAAATAATTTAAATTTTTAATTATTGTAATTTATAATACTTTTTTTCTATTTCAATTTAAGTGATACTGATATAATTTCGAGAGTTAATCGAATATTTTATATATTTTTATATTTTTTAAGTTGTTAATTTGTTATTTATAATGATTTTAGCATAATTTTTCCATAAGATATGAACACTCTATCCGTCTCAGTTTACGTGTCTTTTTATTTTTAAATAATATATGTTATTTTATGTATTCCTCTGTCCTATTGTAATTTATGTGGTACTAATATAATTTCGACAATCAATCAAATATTTTATGTATTTTATGTTTATTTTATGAAGTATTATTAATTTTTTAATGCTTAAATGACCACAAAAATTAATTATTCGTGATATAAAAAAATCATGATTGAAATAGTGAAGAAGACATGTCTTAAATGTCTTATAACAACTAGTTAGAATTGATATAACAAAATTACCATAAAAATACTTTTGGAAAAAAACTTAAATGGGCCTCAAAGAAGATATTAAGTTAATTTAAAACATCAAACTTTGATTTATCATTATATGTCTAGTTTATCTTTTTTATTAAATATTATTAATTGTTTAATACTTAGATGACTAATAGTAATTAATTAGGAGGCGATACAGTAAAATTACGATTGAAACAACTGAAGCAGACAACACAAAATATCAAGAGTTTATTTATTATTTTATGTCTATTTATCATTTTTATTAGATATTATTAATTTTTGAATACTTAGATGACTTATAATAATTAATTAGGGGTGATATAATAATTAATAGGAGTGATATAGTAAAATCACGATTGACGCAGCTGAAGCATGTAGTACGAGTGGGCTTGTCAACCTCCGCTTATCACCACTTATTATTAATTAGTGAAAATTACCCCCTGTATATTTATTAGAGTGAAAATTGCAAGTTATAGCAACAGTCTTAGATAATTGCTTTAATAACTTTTTAATTGCAAGTTGTAGCAATTTTTTTTTAAATTATTTATTTATTTATTTATTTTATTTTAAAAATTTGATAAATAATTTCTTAAAGAATATTTCACTCTTTTTATTTTAGGAATTTATATTCATATATCATAAATAAATGTGTTGATAATCATGGAAGGAGTAAAATATGGTAAACATTATATCTACATTTATTATATTTTTACCTTTTAAAAAAACTCTCATGTTTTTTCAACACAACTTCATTGAAAAAATATTTATTTTCCAATTCACAGTTTCACACGTTTCATCTTAACTAAATGTTTTTTCTTTGTAGTTATCTTCATAAATAATTTTCTTCATTTTGGGTATTATTTCAGTAACTTTGTCATCTATCAAACGTTTATATCTTTGGGGGTTCGATTTTCTTCCATTTTATCTAGTTGTTTTTCTTGAATTTCATTATATATTCTTATTATCCGTTGGTTTCACCGTTGTATAAATCATTCTTTTTCGGGTTGAATTTCATTTTTTTATCACATTTTTTTTACTTGAATTTCATTATATGTACATATGCATTTATTTCACAGTTGTATGAATCATGTTAAGAGAAATCGGATTTTGTATGAATCATATGCATTGATATGAATTTTTATGATAAGTTATCTTATTACTAGTTTCAATATGAATTGCATACAACAAGATCTTAGTAAGAAATATTATTTAGTGAATGAGACATATTAATAAAATGATTTGAACATGATTTGTTAAATTAAACGACACTAAGCAGATTTTACGCCTTTTTCATACACTAAAATTCATTAAGAAGAATACATTATTCGTATATAGTTTCTTACATATTAGTTTCGTACATTAAGACATTAATTTCACGCATTACACCTTTTTTCACACCCCATTCCTATTTTATGATTTTAAAAGAAAAAAATTGTTCATCTATACCAAACTAAAATTATATATTGTATTTCATCTACCTTCGTGAATCAAAATGTTTAAATCTGTATGCTATTGTAGGTTAATTGAGTGTTTGTAATGCGTATACAAATTGATGTCAAGCTATTTAATTCAAAATCACTAAGAAAAATTGGAGTATATAAAATTTACATATAGTGGACTAATTCTGTTTGGAATCAATTTACATACCCCATTTGTACAATCTATTTAACCAATTACGATATAATCATAATAAAAGTGTAGGAACCTAATTTGTAGGAAAGATGCTTCATGAAAATATTTAAGGAAAACTTCTTGTAAAACTAAGAAAACCAACTGATTCTTTTGAAAACGTGGGAGAATATATGAGTCTCGAAGGTATTATCAAGATATATAATTATGCAGAGAGATAAATTAGGATATTTGTTTTTCATTTTCGCTAGAGAAAATTGTACAAAATTTTTTTCATATATACCAAAAAAAATCATATATTGTATTTCATCTACCTCCGTGAATCAAAATATATAAATTTGTATATTAATAAAAAAAAATTTGACAATTAAAAGTAAATAATTTGAATATGGATTTTCCTCAGGGTTTGACTTTTATTTGTGGACGAAGATGAGAAAATACACACTCAATGAAGAAGAGGAGGAGGAGGAGGAGGAAAAAAAAGGAAAGAAGAAGAAAGAACACCTGTGTTGATTGATATTTGAGAAGATTAAACAATCGGTGTTTGATAATGAATAATTGAAGAAGAAAGTCGTATAGGTTTTAATGAAGGAGTAAAACCGTTTTAGAGAGAAAAATGGATGATTGATATCCTGATAATAATTGTCATCCCTTTTTATGGGTATGCGGGTTTTTTTTGCTTATATAAAATTTGTATTTTAATTTTTTTTTAAAAGAAAGAAAAGAATGATTTTTCTTTTCCTTTTTAATACCAAATTTTGATATAACTTGCAAATTTAAAAGTTTTGCAATATCTTGCATTAAACAATTTAAGGATGTTTATTTACATTTTCCCCCTTATTATTAAGTAGAAATTTTTATAATACTTTTTATGTGATCTCAAATAATATATGTTACTCTCGTTGCCCAAACTTTTGTGACATTGAGAGTTATATTTTTAAAATAATTTTAAGTTTTTAATTATTGTGATTTATATATTTTTTCTTATATTTTAATTTAAGGGGCACTGATATAATTTCGAGATTCAGCTAAATATTTTATATCATTTGAATTTTTTAATTGTTAATTGTGATTTATAGTATTTTTACATATATTTTAAAAATATATAACAGGTTAAACCAAACTTTTATGGCATTGATAGTCAATTATATTTTAAAAATAATTTAAGTTTTGAATTATTGTAATTTATAATACCTTTTTTCTATTTCAATTTAGGTGGATTGGTATAATTTTGAGAGTCGGTCAAATATTCTTTTAAAATTTTTAAGTTATTAATCACTGTGATTTATAGTATTTTCTTTACGTATATATATTAAATTAAAAAATAAGACAAACAAATTAAAACAAAAAGAAAATAATCAATGAAGAAGTGTCAAAACAGACATCAGATCAACATGCCTGCTTTGGCACTTGATCATTGAGTCCTTTCACCTTTATTATTAATTAAAAAAACAATACAATTATAATTATATACAACAATTAAATCATGGCAAACAAATAAATTATTTTAATTACTTCATTGTATAAACATACATAGACGTTTACACACAGGTACAAATTATCGCCATTTTTGGGTAGCGAAAGGAGAATATTTGGAATGCTAACCACTTTGAAAATTTAATGTAGTTCAAACTCACTAAAAAAAAATTTCCATTTATTTTCTAAGGTTACAATTTGGAAAAAAATAGGGTTATGGGGTCATGGGCCTCTTTAACATTCTTAAAAATTGGAGATAAAATATAACTTTATTAAAATACAACATGGTCCCTTTTATATTTATCAAATATTCAAATCTTTTTTAAATTCATTTAATAAATTCAACAACTTCTCTCTCCTCAAATATTCTTCTTCCCGATTCTCTTAATAGTTGTAGTGAACTGAAATGTTTTGCTCCATTGTTCCTCCCCAAGTCAAAATTTTTCATCTTCTCTTGCTCAGGTAAGTTTAATCTTCTTCCCCGAACAGTTTTAGATCCATTTTAGTATATATTTTTTATTCTGTTCTTGTGTAATCATTCTTCGATTTTGACAAAAATTATACTTGAATTAGTCGAAATTTGAGAGTTTTTAGTTAATATTCTTGATTCCGCATGTTTAATTATGTTTTATTTTAGATAATGGCTAGAAAATTTTTTATTTTTCATTTTTATATTGCGTATTGATTTTGAATTTTTTGTTGAATTAGACCCATTTTAATGGTGTTCTTGTTGTTGTGAATTGACTGTCAATATCTGGAGAAGTTGGTACTTGATTTGTATATTTAATCTGAGGCATTTTTTTATTTTTAATAGACTAATGTCACGATCCGAGACTACCCCCTAGTCGTAACACGGTGTTTGGAACCACAAGTGATTCCAAGCTGACCTATGAACTGACATACTGTTGAGCAACTCATTTAATATGTAAAAACAAAACTTAATTTGCTGAGCGGAAGCATAATCATGAAAAGTCTGATTAGAGGTAATACTGATACAGTTTACATCATGATAAAACTGAAGAAAGAAACTCAAATTACACGACTGACTCTGACTGACATCTATGAAGCCTCTACTATACTAACTATAGATAGCTGGGACATGCCTCCAACTACCACTAATCAATACATATGAAAAAATCAAAAATAAAGTACATGATCTACAACTGTCTGGAGTTCTCGAAATAGGAGGACTCATCACCTGCTGGCTGAAAGCTACAAACTGTCTGACCCTTGCTTAAGAGCTACATATGGTACCTACATTATGAAGTATGTAGCCACAAATGCATATATGTGGTCAGTACGTTAAAATGTACTGAGTATATGAAGACATGCACGAAATCATGGAAATATTTCAAATATGTTGTAAAACTGAGGATATAAGCTATTTGCTGAAATATACATTTAAAACGTGACTATACGTGAAAACTGTAAATCTTAGAGAATTTATAATTCATGAGATGAAATAATTCTATAAGCTAGGAGGCGGTAGAAACATAAATGTTGTAAGTCATTCTCTTGTGGGACTGAAAATGTTGTAAAAGTTGTATTGAGAATGACGTATGAATAGTGGATCTGAAACTATGTGGTAGGAACTGACTTAACTCAAGGATCTGAATATACAAATACACTGGGCCTGAATGAATAAACATAAAAAACCAACATAACATGTATTAAGTAAATTTGATTAACTAAATGACTGATGCATGTGTGACCGAACAATTGATATCTAAGTAAAGGGATAACAAACATCTTTATGTTGAGTAGCGAATATATAAATACTAATTAACTGATAGCAGAATACTGATTAGCTGATATTTGGATTGGCTGAAATGCATAGGGTACTGTGCATAAGAGATAAGGACTAACTTAACAACATGAGATTATCTTAGAATGAAGACCAAACATAAATCTGTATTGAGATAAATCAGTAATCTGAAAGACTGAAATCTGTATAAATAAGAATTGGTACACTTGGTCAAGCAAACCTGAGCTGGAAATACACTGAATACTGTCTAAGACTGTGGGAGGTATCATCTAACCGACATACCGCAATATGAGCTAATTGGGGTCCAACCTGTAACCCCAGTTAGAAGGGTGTCGGTACCGTGCCACGGGTACTAACACTGGCTGAGTGGATCCACTAAATTGATATCCCAAAGGACCATGATGTCAAGCCTAAACTGATGGGTGACCCCTCATTTAATACACTGGCTACGTAGTTCTGGAATATAGGGACTACTACTAACGACTCTGCCTAACTAACGGGGAAGCTGCCATCCTTGCATTCGCTCGGTGCTAAATCCTACTACCAACTAAATTGACATTGGAATCATGAACTAGTGCAGGTACTAATAACTGATATGCTCAAATATGGTATTTTGAAAACTGATAGTGCATGCATAATCTGAAGTAACCATGAATATAGAAACTGATATCTTTAACATAGAGTAAAATTGGTGAGATCGTTATAAAATTGATAATATGAATATGAGAATAAAATCACGATTCTGACTGACTTGTTACTTAAAAATATAAAATCCTGTAAAACATATAGGTATTGGGTGTTCATAACCCACCATCACTGATTGATCATAAAATACGATATCAAACTTGAAATAATGTAGTATGCAATCATGGTTCAAAGACCCCAAAACAGGGATATTTCATCAATAATGTAAGAATCTTAAGCTTGAACATGGGAATATCTTAAACATGAGAAAACAACATGGTTATTGACTAAGATCATAACTTAACATTATAACATGAAGTTCACTTGAATATGACATGGGAGATTGAAAATTGAAACATGAGATAACCTAACTTTTCATGAAATCGTACTAGCACATGAATTGAGTTCAAAATACTAAGGAAGAACATAAATTTAAGTCATCTTGAACATAATAAACTTCACAATAGAGGAAAAACCCATACTTTACTCAAAAGGGAGGGTTTTGGGCTCAATAGGTGAAAAGACCCATTGATGAATACCCTCTCATACCTGATTTTCTTGATTTTCTTGATTTCTTGAAGAAAACTTGAAATTGAAACTTGAATTCTTGAGTTCTTGAAGAATATATCTTGAATTTCTTGTTCTTGAGAAGGGAGGCTTGAATTTTTGGGCGAGGAACCCTAATTTTGATGTTCTTGATATTCTTGAATTTGAATCTTGAGACTTGGCAGATGATCTTTAGAAGAAATCCTAATCTTTTTCTTTAGAGTGGAATAAGAAGTTTATGTTGTTTAATCGATGGAAATAGAGGCAAAATAATGCCCCTTGCGGGTTAAATATCATGGGTTGAGAATTATAAGAGGGTAAAAGACTAAAAAGCCCTTAAACTAAACTTTACAGACAATTCTCGACAGTCCTTACGGGTCTACCATACAACTTGTATGTTCTGGGTACAAGTTAGACTTGGCAACCCGTATGCTGGATAGTGTGTGACACAGCTTGACAATGCTTCACTATTTCGACCATAACTTTTCACCCCAATGTCGGATTAAGGCGAAATTGATATCTTTGGAAAGATAATTCAATAACCTATCTGTTGGTGGTTCTTAAGATAAAAAATTCTTAGTAAAACAAAAGTTATGGTCATTTGAAGATGACTATAATTATGTACTTCCCAAGAATTTAATCGCTAAGGGAGGTTTTGACTTGTTCATGAGCTAGGAGCTATTTGAGGACTTCATATATGTCCAAGTAATTTATTAAGTTATCAAAACATGAGGCTTGATTCTTGGATTGTCTACTGGTCATGGTACGAGTCAGTCTAATGACTTGTAACATATCTATATGACTTGTAGCCACTACTCGTAAGCTGGACAGAACTTAGGGAACCTATACTGCTGACAATACGACTTATCTTCATACGACTCGTACCTTTCTAGGGTCAACTCATAACTGAACACAAATCAAATCATCCGACACTGACATGGGTACGACTTTCTACATACGACTCATGAGAGACTTTACAATTTGAGAGATGAGTCATAAGTTATCCAGAGATCAGGAAAAATATGGGGTATTACAATATCTCCCCCTTGGGAACATTCATCCTCGAATGAGACTGGTTAGACTGCGAATACTGAGGCAACTGAGAGCATATATTGAACATACATTAAATGGGGCAATGATTAAATAATTGAGTCTGAAACATGATACGTGAACTGAACTAACTTTGTGAATACATGCAATGACATGAGAATGGTTATAAGGCTGAGATAGAAATGAGAGATTCAACTTATGAGTAACCATTACCTCCAGCTGGACCTGATTTCGTAAAGAAAAGATGAGAGGTTTAGAACATAAAAAGTTGGAATATTGCAACATCTCCCCATTGGGATCATGCGTCCCCTGAATTATATTAATTTGGCTGAAATAATGAGGAAAGACTGAGATGATGCACAGGATACTAAAGAATTGAATCATGACTGAATACCTGAATCTAAAACATAATGCATAAACTGAATTGAATTCACAATTTACATGGATGCGAACAAATTATCTCTTGGAATGTCCATACTCATAAAACTTCAGATAATACGACTAGATTGAAAGATGGAAAACTATAAGAGCATATCTGTCTAATTGCTAAACTGAATTGCTAGCTATATGGATTGACTCATACTGAAAGTTCATACTTAACTGGAGTATTTCTTCAACACTTTTTAAAAGAAGTTCTAATAGCATTAGGGAGCAAAGAATTTCTTGAGCATGATCTGAATAAGACATTTGAGTAAGGGATCTTAATATGGCTGTAACTTTATAACATGGAACATAGGCCTATAAAACGTAAGATGGAATAGAATTACTATGCCTTAGGCAATGTAACTGCCCAATTCAAACTTATCCTCGCTTCTTAAATTTAAATACTCGCGTGGGTACACATAACTGCTCTAACCAAGGTCTGAGTTGAGCTACATACTCCCACTATATTCAAGCCTAACTCAAAATTATAAGGTACTACACATCACACCATAACACTAGTCTGTACTATGAAAATAAGAAACACTTATTGTCTCTCATCTAAACAATTGTTCATCATCACTATCTTGACCTAAGAAGAGGTTACTAAAAGGTTAGAACATGAAGACCTGAGGCATGAAAGAATACTATACATAACTTGGAAACTTAACTAAGGCCTGAGGAATAGAGTATCCATGACATGGATTTATTACAGATATTAAATCTGAGGATACCATGACATAATCTGACTTTCGCTGATCATTAACAGTAGAGCATGCGTATCTAGAACTGAACATACTTTAAAGCATGAGTACATGAGTTATGAGTTGCATGACCTGAGTTTGGAGTTCATAAATTCATGGAACATGATTCGTACGGCTGAGTGAACTGGAACTCCTTCTACTAGGAACTGGAAGCGTACATGATTTTGTGGAAAGTGCATGAATATAAGCTTTGATCATGGAGCTGACATGTAAGGCATGATTAGATATCGTGATGACTGAAGTACAATAATTTGCACTGAGATAAGAATAGGTCGGGTATCTTATTCCCTTATTGCTATTCTATAACACACTGGCATCACTACTAGAATCTGAGAGCCTGACTTGGTTCCTTATTCTATCATCTCCCCTTGGCTTTAAGCCATCACTCTAAGTCTATAGGCCCTTTTAATAAAATCTAACTGAACTGCAACCACTTTACTCTAGAGCCCGAGATATATCAATACACATAAATAATAAACTCACCCTGAAAGACTGCACCTGAAAGTGTAAAACCTGCTGCTAGTACTTTCTTTTGAGACATAACTCTTAACTTTCTATAACTCTCAAAAGTCATCATATAATAACTTAAGCACTTACTAACTTAAAACCTTCATGAGTATCACCATACCATAAGTTCACACCATCTAAATTTCAACTCTTCTTTCTATTAGCTTTATCTTCAAAAATTTAAACTTAGATTCTAACACTTAACATGGATATCTCCAAACCTTTAATGAACCATACTAAATTCCTTCATAACCTACTAATATCACATATCTAAACTTATTTTTCCATGAACCATGAGACCATTACACCAACATACCCTACATCAATAATATATAATTTCGAATCAACATACATAAATTCTTGCATACACTATTTCAAGCCTACTAATTCACCCTTCATAAAACTAGTTCCATGAATACATATTCTGCTAAATCCAGATAAACATTATCCCGCTTTACTGCTGCTAAAATTTTGGGGTCATGCTTCTAACTCTAGGTTACATACTGTCATAGGATTCTGAGAAGGGATTTGAGGGCACATATGACTTTAGCTTAGTGCACGATTTTCATGAACATGAATGATGCCTTTCATACTTTGTAACATAAAGGCACTGGTGGGATACTTTTGAGCCTACGTGCAATCCCATAACTGCCTGAGAAAACTCTATCTATAAGAATTTAAGCCGACTATTTTTGTTGCCTAAAGAATAAGGCATAGACGGCATGAATGGATTATCATGAAAATCTGCATAAGTTTCTTAAAGAACACTTCTACTGCACGATCTGAGACATAAAATAAGGAAAACATTTCTTAAATGCCTTGTAGCCTCTCAAAGAAAAGTACAGACGTCTCCGTACCGTTTTGTAAAACTATACTAGACACGGCTTCATAGACACCTTAGGACACTTGAACTCTGGACTCTGATACCAAGTTTTTCCATGACCTAAGACTACCTCTAGTCGTAACATGGTTCTTGAAATCACAAGTGATCCCAATCTAACCTATGAACTGGCATACTGTTACGTAACTCATTTAATATGTAAGAATAAAACTTAATTTGCTGAGTGAAGCATAATCATGAAAACTCTGATTAAAGGTAATACTGATAAAAATCATATCATGATAAAATTGAAGAAAGAAACTCAAATTACATGGCTGACTTTGACTAACATATATGAAGCCTCTACTATACTGACTATAGATAGCTGGGACATGCCTTCAACCACCACTAATCAATATATATGAAAAGTCAAAAATAAAGTACATGATCTACAACTGTCTGGAGTTCTTAAAATAGGAGAACTCATCAGTTGCTGGTTGAAAGCTGCAAACTGTCTGACCCTTGCGTAAGAGCTACATATGGTACTTACATTATGAAGGATATAGCCACAAACACATATGTATGGTCATTGCATTGGAATATACTGAGTATATGGAGACATGCACGAAATCATGGAAATATTTCAAACATGCTGTAAAACTGAGGATATAAATTATTTGCTGAAATATACATTTGAAACGTGACTATACGTGAAAACTATAAATCTTAGAGAATTTATAAATCATTAGCTGAAAATAATTATGTAAACGAGGAGGCAGTAGAAACATAAATGTTGTAAGTCATTCTCTTATGGGATTAAAAATGTTGTAAAAACTGTATTGAGGATGACGTATAAATACTGGATCTGAAACTATGTTGTAGGAACTAACTTAACTCAAGGATCTGAATATACAAACATACTAGGCCTGAATAAGTAAACATACAAAACCAACATAACATATATTAAGTAAATCGATTAAGTGAATGACTGATGCCTGTGTAGCCGAATAATTGATATCTAAGTAAAGGGATAACTAACATCTGTATGTTGAGTAGCAGATATATGAATACTGATCAACTGATATCTGTATACTGAATAACTGACATCTGAATACTGATTAGTTGATATTTGGATTGCCTGAAATGCATGGGCTACTATGCATATGAGATAAGGACTAACTTAACAACATGAGATAACTGAGCATGAATAAATAAACATATAATATCTGAGAATGCAAGACTAAGAATAAATCTATACTGAGATAAATCTGTAATCTAAAAGACTAAAATTTGTATAACTGAATAACTGAGAATCTGTACACTTGGTCATGCAAACCTGAACTGGAAATACACTAAATACTATACTAAGACTGTGAGAGGTATCATCAAACCAATATGCCCCAAACTGAGCTAATTGGGGTACAACCTGTAACCCCAGTTGTAAGGGTGTCAATACCATGCCACGGGTACTAACAATGGCTGTGTGGATCTACTAAAATGATGTCTCGAAGGACCATGGTGTCAAGATTAAACTGACGGGTGACCCCTGAGAGAAAGTGAAACCTAAACTGAAGGGTAACCCCTCATATCCTATGTTGGCTACGTAGTTCTGGAATATAGAGGCTGCTACTAATGACTCTGCCTAATTGATGGGGAAGTCTCCATCCCTGTATTCGCTCGGTGCTAAATCCTACTCTCAACTGGAATCATAAACTAGTGCATGCACTGATAACTGATATTCTCAAATACGGTATTTTAAAAACTGACAGTGCATGCATAATTTGAAGTAACCATGAACATAGAAACTGATGTCTTTAACATGGAGTAAAATTGGTGAGTTCGTTATAAAAATGATAATCTGAATTTGGGAATAAAATCATGATTCTGACTGGCTTGTTACTTGAAATATAAAATCATGTAAAACACATAGGCATTGGGTGTTCATAACCCACCAGCACTGAATGATCAAAAATACGATATCAAACTTGAAATACTGTAGTACGCAATCATGGTTCAAAGACCTAAAATAGGGATGTTTCATCAATCATATAAGAATCATAAGCTTGAACATGGGAATATCTTAGACATGAGAAAACAACATGGTTACAGACTAAGAACATAACTTAACATTATAACATGAAGTTCACTTGAATATGACATGGGAGATTGAAACTTGAAACATGAGATAACCTAACTTTTCATGGAATCGTACTTGGAAATGAATTGAGTTCAAAATACTAAGGAAGAACATGAATTTAACTCATCTTGAACATAATAAACTTCACAATAGAGGAAAAACTCATACTTTACTCAAAAAGGAGGGTTTTGGGCTCAATGGGTGAAAGGACCCATTGATGAATAACCTCATACCTGAGTTTCTTGATTTTTTGAAGAAAGCTTGAAATTAGAACTTGAATTCTTGAGTTCATGAAGAATATATCTAAAATTTCTTGTTCTTGAGAAGGGAGGCTTGAATTTTTGGGTGAGGAACCTTAATTTTGATGTTCTTGATATTCTTGAATTTAAATCTTGAGACTTGGGAGATGATCTTGAGAAGAAACCCTAAGCTTGTTCTTGAGAGTGGAATAAGAAGTTTATGTCGTTTAATCGATGGAAATAGAGACAAAGTAATGGCCCTTGGGGGTTAAATATCATGGCTTGAGAGTTATTGTTGACACCCAATTTTGGCTCTCCTTTTTCGCAAAATTAATTATTCGATGCTTAAGATTGTTGAATATTTTTTTCTTATTTTTAACATTAACATTTTGAAATGATATTTTTTTCTTATCTTTACAATTAAAATACTAATTTAACATCTTATAAATTATCTCGAATAAATAAATAAATAAATAAATAGATTTTTAATTATAATTCCTCTATTTTTTCTAAAATAAATAAATACATACATATATGTGTGTGTGTGCGCGTATTAACATGATGCTTGCTTTATTATCATATTATTGCAAATTTATTTTGTTTATTTGGTTTCGAATTATAGCTAAACGTATTTTAAATGTAACATATTTACATATTTGTAAGAATTATATATATATAGATAGATAGATAGATAGATAGATAGTTACTGTTGGGAAAATTAATTGAACAAAATAAACATCGCTAAATTAGTTAAATGAAATCGATTGGGGATAATTAGAACAATTCATTTTGGGCCATTTTTCCGGTTAAAAAGTAGTCCAACAAAAATAACTTCCAACCGAATTCAAAATACCCAAGACCCGGCCCAGATATCCAATTTTCCTAACCATTAACTAAAAACCCCTAAATATTTTTCTTCTTCATGTTAATATTGAACTAAAACATCCATATTTCTCTCCTCTCTATAAAACCGATCAGCCTCCAACCACCGGATAATGGTGGATTCCGGTGGTCTTAGTCTTTCCCCTCTACTTTTTCTTTTGTCTCTTCATCCGTCACTTCACTCATCTATCACACAACTTTTGTCTTCTCAAAACAGAGTTACAGAGCTCTTATCCATCACTATTTACGACCTTAATTCATACCTAAGAAACTTTCAAACTAAAGTATTTATATTAGCACTAATGAATAATTAAATTCATCGAGATTGAGTCTATCTAAACACATTCGAAGGATAAAATCTTCGTTGCAAAATTTGAGATGACGTAATCAATAAAATATTGGCTATTTTGGACCCAAGTTAATACTGAGGAATGAAAATTAATAATTTTTATGAATTTATTACGAATAATTTTGTAACAACGAAATGGGCCGTTACAATCAGATACCACTTTACCATCCGTTCGTCCCCGAATGGACATTCAGCGGAGTAAAGCACGAGGTTGGAATTAGAGAGACATTACTAACAGAGTTGCTTATACTGCACCTTATTCACTCTCTTGATATCCTTATCGATCAACCCACATTATATACTCAATTATTCTAATAAAGCTTTTCAAAATACGAAGATGCGGAGCAAAATATTTATACACAAATCACTTATTATTCTTTTAACGACCTAAGTCTGAAACTTGAGTTTCACGAAAGTAAGATAAAGATGGTTAAAAGATTCACCTTGATGAAGACAAACATCCAAAAACACCTCTTTTTCACTACTGAAGCTCTAGAGTCCCGAATTCAATTCTGAAAAGTGCTACGAGGTGCTACATGAATCTACTATTTAAACTTCAACACTAAACAAGTCACATCTAATCTATTCAACACACAAGCTCTCCCTGGGACACCTGACTCTATTTCTAGCCAAGGCTACCCATGGAGAATCTACATCTTGATTATATGTATGTCACCACACCATTTACAAGTCACATAACGTAGATACTCGCACACACTCAATCAATACTACTAAATTTATTTTATAAAGCTAGCTTTAACATTTCATAAATACTGTTTTTTCACCTCAAGATCACCCACAGTTCAAGCTTAGTATTTACTACTATATATAGGTGACAACACAACCCTTTCACTCATTACACAGGCTTGCAACAATTGGCCATAAAGATCCCAAAGAATTATAGCTTACAACACATTCTCCTTCACAATATTGTTAATATCCATTTAATCATCATATCTTAATCACTCAACAAGCATATCCACCAAGAATCACCCAATAAAGGATCAATCATGCCATTTAACAATTCACTTATTCTCCCATTCAGGATCATTCTTAATTATTTGATGAGTGTAACTAAGTCATATGATTTTGCATTGCCACCATCATGGGAATTAATATCCTCTAAAAGAGTCATACATCAGCTAACTCTACAGGACATGTACATGCATAATTCAACCACAAGGTCAAGTCAACAATAATTTATCTTCTCAAGATTTTCCCTAATGCATAAATCCACAGCTATAACTTATATCCAAACAATCACTAACTCAAATATTTTTCAATGACCAACACTTCATGGTCAAGACAAACCACTCTTATATCACTAACATCAATTTAAGATATACAGAGTTATTCTTATTTCTACCTAATAATATTTTTATTACGGGCTTCACTTAAATCTTAATCACCTCAAGAGTGGTCCCCACCCCAATAGCACATAATCAAGGTAAAACAAAATAAACTGATTATAGGTCATTAACAGTCTCATCACCAATATCACATTCGAGACAAGTTGTCGATCAAATTTTGTAGGTATCAACAACCTCTACTAGTTTTTGTCACTTTTATTTAAAACTCATTATTTTTTCAAGCATTACGAATCTGTTCACATAAGGACCTACAAAAATAATGTCACTTAGCTAGTCCTCACAAGGAACCTATTATAATTTTAATAATAAAAATGCAAAAAAATTCTAAATATAGTCTCAATGATCGGACCACATAAGGATCCCTACATAATATCAAATAATTGAACCACACAAGGATTCATCCACAACATCATTAACAAGAACCTCTCATTACAGAAAACACCTATCACCTCAGTCTTTTATTCACGTCACTTTTTCACCATCTTTTCTTGACATCATCTTCTGATATTATCCTTTCAATTCTCATACCATCAATATAATAGTACAAAAAAATAAGTAAGCACCATAGAAATGCTAGTTTCACAATAACAAGAAAACAAATGATCTCATCACAATTATCAACAAAAACAACTTAGTCAATTTTCATCACTTAAATTCAAACAAAAGCAATTCACAACAATGGCAAAAATCTAGCAACATAAGTTTAGCCAAATATCAAACACAAGCAATCAATAAGTTCACAACTTTCACAAGTCTTTACCTATTAACAATAACTTTTAGACCTTATTAATAGATACCAATTGGTATTAACTGAATTCTAATTGAGCTCTGTTAAGATACCAATTAGAATTGTCTAGATACCAATTGAATTCAATCTAATAGTCCAAGATTAGGATGACATGATGGACACAAAGAAAGAAAAATGACGTATACATGCCTCATAGCCTTTCGAAGAATGGGTGTGGAGCCCTACACACCAATCTACGGAACTCTACTTAACATTGCTCATGTACTTATGATCTTGGGTGTATTTATACGCCTAAGCACCATAACTTACTCATATTTTAGCTAAGTTTTGAGAACAAAGTGCCTAGTTTCTGATGTTTTTACTCTACTTTGATTTAATTGAGCTAACCTATGTGATTAGCATGATTTCAGGTGTTAATGAGGTAGATAGAGACGTGATGGGACTACGGTTTATGGATGACAAATCACACAAGAGAAAAGTATCTTGTTGGATCAAATGTGGCACCTAGAAACTATGTCCAAGACTAATTTGTCATTTATAATTAGTTCAGGGACTTAGAAGGCAATTATGAGAGAAAAGATTATTAAAAAGACTTGATGCTGAATTTTTATCATGATTCATTATTTTGTATTATTCTTGCACTCAGAGTGACGGCTTAGCTCCAAGGAAGAAACGCTACTTTATCTTCTCCGCCAAGATTGTGTTTACTTTTTGGTATGATGAATATTTCTATTGTGATTTCTATTTTATTCATGAGTAGCTAAGTTTATTAGTTAGGGTTATGAAAGCCTTGTAACATACAATCTATTACTTTGGATTTTGAAATTCATCATGCATTGATTTGCTTATATCATACTCTTTTCGTTTATCTTGAATTCTCGTGGTTGCAAACATAAAGAATGTGCCTTAAAACACAACTTGTTCGATAGAAAAGTTATTGTTCAAAAAAAAAAGTAGTGACAAGAAAATAGGATTTCCAACCCCTACTTCATATGTTAATGCCTTAACAGGATTAACTACTTGGAGATTTCATATTATTTTTGTAAACACTTGTAATTCGAGAGAACTGAAGTGAATTAGTCCTTGATGGTTAAGAAACACTAGATTATGTTATAAAAAGCAATATGTTTCTCTGTAAGCATGATGCATGTATGAACTCGTAAAGTCCATAGTTAGAAAGTATTAAAAACTACAAGGTGTACATAACCCTAGTTTGCTAGTTCTCTGAATTTGAATACTACTACACATATTTCATCTTGTTAAACTGAAACCATTAATTTGTGAACTGAATCAAATTCTCCCTTTTTGTTTTACTAAAATGAATGATTAAAAGTCAACTAATCTACATACAACTTAATTAGCACCATATTCCCTGTGGGATTCGACCCCAACCTAGTTGGGTTCTATATTTGATAGTGGTTGCTTACTCTCTCGTAAGAGAGATGTAATTTGAGCATATCAAATTTTGGCGCTGTTGCCGGGAAATACGGTTGTCGATTGAGTTTATGTGGGTTAATTGGCAGTTAGTCAAGTTTCCTTATTTTACGTTTATTTGTTGTTTTTGTTCATTATAGGCTCATTGTTGTTTATGCCATTAACCAGAAGTTCAAGAGAACCATTATTACCCTTCAATCCTGAACCTCATCTCATTGAAAGAATGGCTAACCAACAGGAAGTTGAAAGATTAGCCGCATTGGCTAATACTCAATTAAATCAACAGAATGTAGATAACCCAGATTGGGTACCTAATCTAGATGAAGAGGACCTGGGAGATGATGATTTAATTGACCCGGCTAATAGGAGGCGTGCAGCGGAAGTAGTTGCACCTATAAATCGAAATCGTCCATTCAGAGGAAGACTAGACCGCCAAGTTGTGCAGTTTAATATTTATAATGATGAGGATGATTTAGATGGAGCTAGAGCTACAGTGGCAATCATTCTACCACCACTAGCTCCTGGGGTAAAATTCAACATCACCAGTACTATGATCCAGCTACTAAATTTGAAAGGACTTTTTGGTGGATTACCTGGTGATGATCCAAATCTATATTTGATGAATTTTATCAATATTTTAAAGTAGTGTGATAATCCTGGAGTGGGACAAAATGCTATTCGTTTGAGATTGTTCGCACTGTCTCTGTCTGGAGAGGCAACTATGTGGTTGAATGAGCTGACTCCTGATTCTATAACAAACTGGAGGCAATTGAAAGGAGTTTTCCTAGAAAGGTTCTTTTCTCTCTCCAGAACGTTACAGTTGAGGGATGAGATCAACAACTTTAGTCAATTGGCTAATGAACCTTTGCATGAGACTTGGGCGAAGTTTAAAAAGAAGTTGACTCAATGCCCAAACCATAAGATGACTAATGAACACTTGATAGAAACATTATACAGAGCTTTGAACTCACTTACAAAGCCAATAGTGGATAATGCTGCAGGAGAAACTTTTATGGAGATCACCTATACTGAGGCTACGGACATGTTAGAAAGAATGACTAAGAAAAGTAGAGCTTGGTATACTAAAGATTCTGTGGTAGCAAGTAATACTGGATCTAGTATAATATCAGCAGAGCAATGTAGGAGAGAAAAGGAGTGTGATCAGGATATAGCTTACATGAAAACCTAGATGGATCTGCTCACGAAACATTTGCTATAAAGGAATATAGAAAAGGTAAAAGTTGTGGGGTCCCACGGTAAGAGAACTGAATCAAACATCGAGGAAGAGGCTAATTATTTGCATAACCAAGGAGGTTTCCAGACTGGTGGTCAAGGAAACCAAGGTTGGAACCATCAAGGATATTAGAAGAATAAAAGTGACAGGAGTAGACTGTATGTACCTCCTGGAAGCCATGATAATGCTGCCACCAGTTCAGGTAAAATATCCATGGAGGACGTGATGAAGAAACTATTAAAGGGAGTTGAGGCAACTAATTCTGGGTGACTACTATGAAGAGTGACATATCCTCCATGAGTCAACTAGTAAATTCACACTCAATCGCTATTAAAAAACTGGAGTAGCAGATGAGCCATTATCCGCAGCATTCAACTAAAGACAGAATAGGACTTTACCAAGTGATATAGTTCAGAATCTGAGGACTGATGGATCATGTATGGCTATTACCACTAGGAGCGGTAAAATGTTATCTAGTCCATGATTGGGAGCATCCTCTCATACTGATGCAGTCGAAATGGATTGGAAGATGTTTTATGAATCTTCAGTAGTGCCTGTGGAGTTGGGAAGTTTAGAAAATAAGAGTGCGAAAGTGGAACTTCCTAAGCTGAAGCATGTTAGTGGTGTGGAGCAAGGCATAAGAAAGGAGGTAAAAAGTTCTCCAGTTGAAATCCCAAGGCCACCACCCTCATTTCCACAACGATTAAAGAAGAAAGAAGATGAAGGCAAGTCTAACAAATTCAAGGCTATGTTGAAGCAATTGACAGTGAACGTCCATTTAGTTAAAGCACTGGAATATATGCCCAGATATGCTAAGTTTATGAAAGATCTTGTGAAGAAGAAAAGAGCGGTAAGCTATGAATCGGTGGATAATATCCATCATTATAGTGATATTTCTACAAGGCCACTGTTGCAGAAGAAGGCAGACCTAGGAGCATTCACCATCCCTTGTACGATTAGCTCTCTGGATTTTGCTAAGGCCTTATGTGATCTGGGAGCTAGCATCAATATGATGCCACTAGTTTTTTATAAAAAGTTGGGTTTGGGATACCCCACACGCACAAACATGCGACTTGTAATGGCAGATAGATCGGTGAAAAGGCTGGTTAGAATTCTACATAATGTACTTGTAAAGGTGGCCGATTTTATATTTCCTGCCAACTTTGTAATTCTTGATTGCGAAGTGGACTTTGAAGTACCCATAATTTTGGGTAGGCCATTCTTAGAAATTGGAGAGTGTTAGTTGACCTAGAGTTGCATGAGTTGAAATTTAGGCTCAACGGGAAAGAGGTTAGTTTTGAAGTGTGTAAATCCATGAAAAAACAAAAGAAGATGAGTGTTTTCTTGATAGTTGATGCATTCTATGAAGATGAGGTAAAAATGGTATCATCGATGTATCTTGATGAAGCCTGAGTAGTCAAGATAATCGAGTCATGTCGCAACGTTAAATCAGACGTTGCATGGGAGGCAACCCATGATCTTATTCTCATTTTATCATATTAAATAAAAATACAAAAATAAGAGTTGAGCCACAACCAAAAATATGGCGCTTGGTGGGAAGCAACCCATCCTTCTAATCATTTTTAGTTGTTTTTTATTAAGTGTAGGTGCATGAAGTACTAAGGAGGTGATTGGTACCAAATTTGGTTTGGAATTAAGCCATATCAATGATGGTAAGTTAGGAGTAACAGTGACATTACATGTAAGTTAGAGTGGTCAAATGTTAAGGCTCAAGTCATGACTCATATTAGAGTTGTGACCCAAATTATGTTAATCCGCCCCCCAAAGTTTCGCGGTGCAACTTTATTTTATGATTTTCAAGGAGGTCTGTTGTAATAGCGTAGGGATCGATCCTACCCACTGACCTCAATGGGGGTGCGGGTGCAAAGCCTCTGCGGTACGGACCTTTCTCAATGCTTTATATGAATAATGGGGTGCATGGCGTCCAAGTTTACAGAGACCATGGTAAAGGCGTCGCCTAACATATGTGCTTAGACTAAATGTTACGCAAAAATGAATGGCATGGTGTGCGCCGCACACCTTGATGTAGGCGATAATATGTGCGACGCCAACCTAGTCGCACATGCTCACTGGTTCAAGTTGGCGATTACACATGCGCCGCACACCTGAAGTTGTGCGATAACATGTGCACTGCCCAATCCTCCGCATATGCTCATTGCCTCACTGCCTCACTTGTGCAATTCCTTATGCGCTGCACACTTCAACTTGTGCGATAATATGTGCGTCGCCTACTTGCACTTGTGCGATAACTTGTGTGCCGCACACCTTAACACATATACCTACTATCTCACTTGTGCGATGCTATGCGTCACACACTTAAACATGTGCGATGAGATGTGCGCTGCACACCTTCCCAAATTCAGCTTAGTATCCAATTTTTAATTGGGTCAACCCGATCCGGAATTCATTTTTTTTAAATAGAGTCCACGCCCTAAATGCCCAAATTCATCCATATTTCACCCCTAAGTTGTGCAAGATTTCTCTCTCACCATTCCCTTTGTCCTTCAAAATTCTTCTTTGCTTCATAATCTCAAAAAAAATCTCCCTTTATTTCTTCGATCTTCCATCTTTAAGGTAAGTTTTTCTTTCTTAATCCTTTGATGTTGTTACTTTATGTTATAATTGTTAATTGATTTCTTGAGGATTGTGGATTAAATTCTTGCCATGTTTATGTCAAAGAAGGATTTTGAACATCTTTGGGAAGATAAACACCATTGTTGTAGTGAACACCATTGTTGTAGTACTTTGAGCTTTTGCATGTGATTGAATTGTTCATGACTAACGTAGTTTAGTTGTGTGGCCATTATTTCACAACTTACTTGATGGAACATGGTGTTGGTTAAATCATGTGAAAGTGATGGTGTTTTGTGTACATTGACATGTTGAAGCTCTAAGGCATAACTTTGTTCAAAAATTGTTTCATTGAAGTAAAATTGGTGGAATTGAAGTGAGTGAATTATATTGTGACTAATGTTGGTGCACCATATCAAAGTGTATGTCGTCGAAGTCTGAGTAACCAACAATAACACATAATTGGTTTATACTAACAAATTAAGTGTGGGGTGGTGACTTCACCACCTTCATCTTAATTGTAGTTAGTTTCATTATGTGTGGCTGACGTGGATGATGTGATGAATACAAGAAAAATGGATCCGATGATGATCTCCATGCAGGTGGCATGACTCCTAATGTGGATGAGGAGTAGGACTGGCAACGAACCAAAACCGCTACCGCCGGACCAGTTTGATCGGATCTGAAACCGGTACCGGAGTTTCCTTACCATTTTACGTCGCCAGAACTAGTGTTATTGAAACCAAAATACCAAAATTTTTCCCTTGTTCGGACCGGTCCACTGGCTACCAGTGTGGAACCGGATCGGACTAGAGCGACACCGGAACATAACGTACTGCTACAGTGTTTGTTTTAAATTTTAAATTTTAAATTTTAATTTTAATTATTACTTAATGGCATTAATATATAAGCTTAACTTAATGGCATTAATATATAAGTTTTATATATATATTAACTTATATAATTTATATAATTTATTAACTCTTTTTTAATAAGTTTAAGTTTTAATATATCTTAAAAAATTTAAAATTTTAATTTTAAAAAATATATGTTAAGTTTAAGATAATATAATATTTTTAATAAGTTTAAGAAGTTAAAAATTTTCCTAACTTTATAAAATTTTGTATTAATTTTTTTTCATAATTGCTACAAACAAAAGACAAATTTAAAATAAAATTAGGCGAATAGCCGTTATATTTATTCAAATTTCATACGTTGTACATTTATTACAAAGATATTAAATGAAAATCTAATCTATGCAGCCATCTTCTAGAAAGGGTTCTGTTTGAATTAGATCTCAATTGTAAAATCTTATTAATATCTAAATTGTCTATAATATTTTTGGCGTAACTTTTCTATTTCTTCGGTGGATAAATCTCCCGGAATTGGTCTTTTTCCTTGTTCTTCCATTACTTCCATTCCGTCATCACTATTTTCCTCAAAAATTTTATTTATTTCGTCTTCAATGTGGGGCGGTAATTTGGAGAGCCCAAAAATTTTTTGTTCGGCATTGATCCAATCTCTAAATAATGCCGAAATATCCAAACTATCCTTTGCTAATGAATATTGATGATCTCCTATTATAAATCTTCCTGCATTGAAAGTTTGCTCCGAAGCAACTGAAGAAGCTTGAGTTGATAGCAAATCACGAACCATCCTTGAAAGTTTTGGAAATTGCCTAATATGGGTCTCCACCATGATAAAAGTTGTTGTTTTCCATTTTCATCTCTAATTCTTTTCCGATCCAGCGAAAGATACGAATCAAAATCATTACTCCTACAACATTGAAGACCAAGTTCTTCGCCCATCTCGTCATCTAAATCATCATATCTACATCTAGAAGTAGTAGGTTCGACCGACCCAATATTTTGTTCCATAACTTGATACAAGTTATATAAACTCTTAGCGGTCGGTACTATGCTAGCACAACAAGTTTCAACTGATGACTTTTCATGATGTCCAATTTCTAAATTGTTGTATAATTTTTTAACTAACATCACTGTACCATGTTCTTTAAAAAATGGGTTGAATAAATTAGTCGTCAAAAAAATTTGTGGAATAGAAAAATAATATTTTTAAAATTTTTCAAACATAGATTCAATTGTCTCTTTGTAAGGGTATAATTTTTTATATTCGGCAAGTACTTTAGAAATTGCAGTAATAGTTACTAAAACAGAAGAAATAGTTGGAGTATATTGAGCAGATACTGTTTTCGTAGCTTGATAAAAAGTTTTCAAAAATTTACAAAGTTCTTGTATTTCAGTCCAATCATCTTCATCTAACATTAAATTAACATCCTTATTATAAGCATTACAAACTAATTGTATAGGTTTACGATATATACAAGCAACTTCAAACATTTGAAACAAAGAATTCCATCGAGTAGGAATTTCTGTTAGAACTTTTCTATATGGAAGTTCACATTGATTTCATTTATATTTAAAATCATCCATAACAACTTTCTTTTATTTTTAAAAATATAACTACAAGCAATTCGAACTTTAAGACAACCATTTCCAAACAAATGAACACCTTCATGTACTATCAAATTTAAAATATGCGCAACAAATCTAACATGAAAATGATCTTCATCCATAGGCCATAATTTAATTTTTAACTCTGCAATAGCTTTCAAATTATTAGAAGCATTATCTAATGTGCATGTCATAGGTTTACCAATAAATCTAAAATATTTCCTGCTCTCCGCTATTGTACTAGCTATATACATGCCGGTTTTAGACTCATCAACATATTTATAAGCAATAATTCTTTTTTGCATGTTCTAATCGTGATCAATCCAATGAGCCGTGAGAGTAAAATAATCATTACCGATAACACTACGACCCATATCAGAAGTAACAAATATTCTACCATCAAATTTATCAAATAAGTAACGAAGAAAATGGCAATGTTCAGCTTCAAATTTAAAAATATCATTTTTAATAGTATTTCGTGAAAAACCTTTAAAAGAGGGATTATATACTCGTTGAATATAATGAATAAAATCGGGATGCAAAGAAAAACTAAAAGACAAACCCATAACAGCAACCATTTTCGCTAGTTCTCTATCTACATCTTCACTATATGTCGATGATCACCTTGCTTCAGCCGGGTTAAACATGTCTAAACGCGTTTGAACCATATTACCTCCTACAGATTCATGCACAAATTGTGTACCATCTTTTTTTTTCTTACTCATTTTTTAGACGAACAAATTCTTTATTACGTCACGTCAAATGCGAAGTTAGCAACCCTGTCCCGCCATTTTTTCCCCCGGTCAAATGATTAAAAACTTACTTGCATTTATTGCAAGTAGCAGTACTTTTTACCCTATCATGCTCCATAAATTTCCAAACTAAAGACCTTTTAGTACGTTCGGTACCTTTGGCCCTAGTAAATTTCGGTAAAGGGAGTTCTTCACCGTGTTCCGGTAATTCCGTAACCGAACTAGTAGGGGTAGGGGTATCACCTAACTCTTGTTCTTCTATATCATATTCCTCCGGTAAGTCTTCCTAAAAATTATTATAATGCCTACTTAGGGTCTCATTATCTAATTCCATACCGATACCAATATCGAAACCATTAGGTTGTGATAAAGAAGTTTCATTAAATCTAGGCGGTAATGAACTAGTGGTAGTACTAGCCTTACTTTTATTATTTCTACGAAAAACCTTACCAAAGATTGGTGTTTTACCACTACTATTTTTCCGAAATCCATCATTTAAATTAAAATATTAAAACAAGCAATACAAATATTATAAATTAAAAAATTAATGTAAGTAAACAAATGTAGATACTAAAAAATAAAAATATAGATATTAACGTAAATAAAAAGGGATTAAAGTTGGAACGAATATATCGAACATCTGCGTAAAAGCAGACGTATACCAAATGTCGGAATTAAAAAATGATAATTGAAGCTTGTAATATCTTCAACAAATCTTCAACTCTAACTTATATAATAATTGAATCTTCAACTCCAACTAATATAATAATTATAAATATTTAGAGAGAATGTGAGAATATTAAGAGAGAGGAATAATATTTGTGTAAAAAAAGAATTGAAATGAAGGATATTTATAATGAAAATTTGAAGGGGTGGTGTGGGGTAATTGGGAGGGGGGGTTGTTTAAACGGCTACAAAGCAACGGCCGAAAGAGTCGTTGCCAGTGTCGTGCCAAATACCTCACCATTTTTTTTTAAAAAAAAGGCAGATATTTAAGCATCTAACGAACCGGAACCGGTCAACCGAAATCGGAACAACTGGATTTTTTTGAAGGTTCGCACCGGTAACGTTATCCGGACCATTGGGGACCTTATTGTAACGCCCCAAGAACCTATCCCGAGATGTCAAACGATGCTTAAGGCCACACGTGACCTCAAGCTAACCCTCTAAGCCTGTTATCACTTTCAGATCTCACTATATCACTATTCATGCTAAATAGGGAAGAATAATCATGTCATGAACATACTGTGATATGAAGAAATACTGTCCTGTACAAACAAAATACTGAAAGTTCTGTACATACTGGTACTCTAGTCTAACAAGCCTCTACTACAAAAGACTGAGGAGCCATTGGGACAGATCCCCAACTGACTCACCTGAACTGAAAAGAAACAACCATCTACTATCAAGGCAAAATCAGGGACATAGGTCCTCGAACCATGAGGACTCACCAACTATAAGAATGTAGATGAAGGTACTCAAAGATCACTGTCGCTGCTGAGACTGAGCACCTGAACCTACATCACGAGAAAAGTATAACATAGAAGAGTATGGGAATCAGTACTTGGGATTGTACTGAGTATGTGGGGGTCTATGCAACATTTTTAAATAATATCATAAGTGTAAAACAAAATCATGCATGCTGACAATAATGACTCTCTTCGCTTGAATTAAACTGTAATATAGTTTCTCATAAATCATCAACAGTAACACATTCTTCATAAATCTCATAAATCATTGGACTCAACCCAAACTCTTTGACTCATGACTTGGAGTGACTCGGTAACTCAAGAAACTTAGACTATTATGGACTTGAAAGTTTCTTATAACCGACATAAACCATGTGAGCCACATGGATTCCAACATTTTGCCCTCCTAAGGAAGGAACCCCACATTGACGGGAGCGTTATACTCTTGCCAGGGAGTATAACCTCAAACTCATCTCTGTGATCACAAACTCGGCACTTTGTCCCTCAAATCTCAATCCTACGGTGGCACGAAGTTCTGGGGAAGTAGGATGCGCTGAACCCACACTTCCCGCTCGGTGCTAAATACTCCTCCTGGACTCAGCTCAGAACACGTTAGGACATCCACCTCAATCAACTCAAGGGTCTATCATAGAGACCAAAATCATAAATATATCTCATCTGTGAATCATAATCAACTTGTGGATTCCTAACTCGACTCAATCTCAAAATAATCTTTCTCATCATCAAGTACACTTTCTTATCAAATCATATCAAGTAACAGAAACTTCAAGAAAACATCATAGAACTCATTCTTGACTCTCAAGCTCAATATCAATATATATTCAATAGTCAAACTTCTTATGGAAAAGCATAAATCATAACACTTGTTTTAAATCGCTTAGAAATCATCAATACATAATGACAATATACAACTCATGGCATAAATTCTCAATTTAAGAAACGTGATGGTAAAATAATCATAAATATCAAACTTATTCAACTCAAATCTCATAAATCATCAATAAAGAAATTTGGGTGTAAACCCACTTGCAAGGATCATGAAATTCCAATAGTAAAACTCAATTCTTTGGGCACAAGAATGAAAGGATATTCTTGTTCAAGCCCCACATACCTTTATTATTATCCGGGATGAATAAACTTGCTATAGACTTCTTTTCCCACTTATTGAGTTAGAGATCTTAATGTTCTTGACTTGAAAGTTTTAAATCTTGAACTAATTTGTGAAAACCATGGCTTGATGTTGAGATATTTAGACAAGAATTGGATTGAATTTTGGAGAGAAACCCTAGAATTTTGGAGAAGATGAAAGAGGAAATGAGGCTCCCTCACTTGTATATATATAAAGGGTAAGGATGGGTGGAAAAGACCAAAATACCCTTGAGCAAATTCTAGAACTGGAGCCCGATTTTTTGCCCTGGCGCATCTCCTTCACTGGAATTGGACAATTGGGAAACTATTCAGAGGCACGACGCGATGAAGTCGCATTTGCCACCTTGGTCATGACCTGGAAGGGCACCGCGACGCGGTGGAATCAGGTTGGTGCACTGGAATTTGACAATCCTAAAATTGAGCCTTGGCGCGACGCGTCAATATCGCGGAGGCTCACTGGAAAATGACAATTGCCATTTTCGCTGGCTCCGCGATGCGCTAAAGTGCCAGGTGGCACACTATTTCGCTAAAATGGCTCTAACTCTTCACCCGAGTGTCGGATTTGGGCGAATTTGGTATCGATGGAAAGCTTATTCAATGCTCTACATGGTAAAAATTAGAAATTAGAAAAATACAACATGGTATAAACATCAATCACTTTGGAAGTCATTCATATTCACTCAAAAGGCGGATTTAGGCTTAAGAAACGATCATGGTATTACAATATCTCCCCCTTGGAAACATTCGTCCTCGAATGTTGCTAGTTAAGCTCAAGAACAAAGAGGAAACTGGAAATACTTTATGGTAACCATTTGCTCAACCGACTTACTTCACTCTAGATTTTTTAGTACTTCATAGAATGCACGAATCATAGAATAGATATCTATACAACTGAATACACTGGATTAGAAGGAAACTGAATTAAGGAAGAATGATACCTTTGGCTTGATTTGAACTCGCGGAGAAGAGATGAGGATACTTAACTCGCATTTCTGCTTCTGCTTCCCCAGTTGCACCCTCTATTGATTGATTTCGCCACAAAACTTTAACCAAGGGAACTTCCTTGTTCCTTAGTCTACGAACTTGATAATCTAGGATTTCGACCGGAACTTCATCATAAGAAAGACTATCTCGAACATCTAAGTTCTTTGATGGTTCAACCACAACAGAATCACCAATGTGCTTCTTGAGCATAGAAACATGAAAGACAGGGTGGACAGCTGACAACTCTGCAGGCAACTCAATCTCATTAGTGCTTTCCCAACACGATTCAAAACTCTATAAGGGCCAACATATCGGGGACTAAGCTTCCCTTTCTTTCCAAATCTTTTCACTCCTTTCATGGGTGAAATCTTCAAGTACACCAAATCATCAACCTCAAACTCAAGAGCTCTTCTTCTCACATTTGCATACGACTTCTGACGACTCTGGGCTATCTTCAACCTTTCCCGAATCAACTTAACTTTCTCAATGGCCTAGAACACAGCATCAGGTCCAATCACAGCAGCCTCACCCACTTCGAACCAACCTATGGGTGATCTATACCTCCTTCCATACAAAGCCTCAAATGGAGCCATTCCAATGCTAGCATGAAAACTGTTGCTAAATGCAAATTCAATCAATGGCAAATGTTCATCCCAACTTCCTTTGAAATCAAGAACACATGCCCTCAACATATTCTCCAAAGTCTGGATAGTCCTCTCAGCTTGACCGTCTGTTTGCGGATAAAAAGCGAAGCTAAGATGAACTTGGGTGCCAAGATCCTTCTGAAAGGCTCTCCAAAACTGAGAAGTAAATTGAGCACCTCTATCGAAGATGATAGACAACGGAACTCCATGCAACCTGACTAACTCTCGGATGTACAGCTTAGCATAGTCCTCAGCGGTGAAAGATGTATGTATTGGCAGGAAATATGCTGACTTAGTCAACCTATCCACAACGACCCATATAGAATCATGATGACGACGAAAGAGAGGTAAACCGGTCACGAAATCCATATTCACTTCCTCCCACTTCCAAGTAAGAATGCCAAATTCTTGCATCATTCCACCGGGTCTCTGGTGCTCTATCTTCACCTGTTGGCAAGCTGCACACTTCTTTACGAAGTTTGCTATATCCTTCTTCATACCATTCCACCAATAAATTTCCCGCAAATTGCGGTACATCTTGGTAGCACCAGAATGAATAGAATACCATCATCAACATCAGGCACACACAATCTATTCTGAAGCCTCAATACACCATCTCCCCCTTAGGAGAAAACCCCCACCTTTTGGTCTTTAACTGACCCTTTCAGTTCAACCAAACAAGAATCCATATCCTGCTTCTCCTTCACTTCCGAAACTAGAGAACATTCAGAATTACTTTGAACCCAAACATTACCCTCTGCAGTCTAACACCCAACCTAGCCAAACGATGCGCTTCGCGAACCAATTCTTTTTTTATCGTTCTCTACATGCGTCACACTACCCATGGACGACCTACTAAGGGCATCCGCCACAACATTGGCCTTCCCCGGGTGATACAACATGCTCATATCACAGTCCTTCAGCAATTCTAACCATCGTCTCTACCGCAGGTTCAACTCTCTCTGAGTGAACACATATTGGAAACTCTTGTGATCCGTAAAGACATCAACATGAACACCGTACAAGTAATGTCTCCAGATTTTTAAGGCAAAAACTACTGTAGCTAGCTCAAGATCATGGGTCGGGTAATTCTTCTCATGAGGTTTCAACTATCGGGAGGCATAGGCTATAACCTTACCCTTCTGCATCAACACGCAACCCAAACCAACTCTCGAGGCATCACAATACACCACAAAATCATCTACACCATTAGGCAGGGTCATCACAGGGGCTGAAGTGAGTCGAGTCTTCAACTCCTGAAAACTCTTCTCGCAAGAATCTGACCCCTGGAATTTAACTTTCTTTTGGGTTAACCGGGTCAAAGGAGCAGCAATGGAGGAGAAACCCTCAACAAAACGATGATAGTAACCATCTAGACCCAAGAAACTCCTAATGTTAGGCGGGGAAATAGGTCTAGACCAATTTTTTACAGCTTCTACCTTTTGAGGATCAACTCGAATACCTTCAGAAGAAACAATATGACCCAGAAAGGCAACTGACCTTAACCAAAATGCACATTTGCTAAATTTGGGAAACAACTGATGATCTCTAAGGGTCTGCAAGACAATTCGGAGATGATCTGCATGGTCATTTCCATTTCAGGAGTATACAAGGATATCATCTATGAACACAATAACAAACATATCTAGGTACTGTTTGAACACCCGATTCATAAGGTCCATAAAAGTTGTTGGGGCATTAGTTAGCCCGAAGGACATGACTAGGAATTCAAAATGACCATAACGGGTGCAAAAAGCTTTCTTTGGAATATCACACTCTCTGACTTTAAGTTGGTGATAACCGGATCTCAAATCTATTTTTGAAAAATAACTGGCACCTTGCAGCTGATCAAATAGGTCATCAATCTTAGGAAGAGGGTACTTGTTCTTGACTGTGACCTTGTTGAGCTGACGATAGTCAATGCACATATGCAATGAACCATCTTTCTTTCGTACGAATAGAACGGGTGCGCCCCAAGGAGGCACTCTGAGCCTTATAAAACCCTTATCAAGAAGATCTTTGAGTTGCTCCTTCAACTCCTTAAGTTCTGCGAGGGCTATACGATATGGAGGAATAGAAATAGGCTGTGTATCAGAAAGAAGATCAATCTCGAATTCTATCTCTCTATCGGGAGGTACCCCTGGGAGATCTTCCGGGAAAACATCAAGAAACTCATTGACAATACTAATAGACTGAATAGACGGAGTCTCGGACTTAGTGTCTTTAACTCGAACCAAATGATAGATACACCCCTTAGATATCAATTTCCTGGCCTTAAGGTAGGATATAAAATGACTCTTGGGAACTACAGAACTTTCAAACCACCCAAAAACTGGTTCGTTGGGAAACTAAAACTTGACTACACGGGTACGACAATCTATAGACGCATAACAAGAGTGAAGTCAATCCATACCCAGAATAATGTCAAAATCAACATGTCTAGCTCGATCAAGTATGCAAACATGATTCTATGAAGGAAAGTGATAGGACACTTCTTATACACTTGTTTAGCAACAACAGATTCACCTATTGGGGTAGAAACTAGAAGAGGCTTAGGAGTATTTTCAGCACTGATTTCAAAATTCACAGCCACCAACGGAGTCACATAAGAAAGACTTGACCCAGGGTCCATCAACACATACATAATGAAATAAAATAAACGGAGCATACCAGTAACAACATCTGGTGAATCCTCCTGCTCCTGGCGAGGTGGTATAGCATAAATGCGATTCTGGCTTTGACCACTTGCAGTACTAGACGGGGCAACCTGAGGAGAAGGACGAGCTAAAGGGGCTGGAGCACTAATAGCCTGACTCTGGGGACGAACATCACGACTCCCCTATCTAGCATATGGGCAATCCCTAAATCTGTGGCCCAACTTACCGTAACCAAAACAACCCCTCTGATCGACTAAGCACTCACCAGGATGGTCTCTACCGCACTTCGGACATAGAGGAGGACGAGGTCTATTACTCACACTATCCTGGGACCCAGACATAGTAGGTCTATTACCCTACTCCTGCCTAATTCTAAATGCGGGAGCACTGGCTGATGAAGGCGCTAGCAGAAGTGAACGGTTCTGGGACTGAGGGCGATTCTCTCCAGAAAATCTAGTCAGACCATACCCCTGCTGCTCTGATCTAACTCTCTTATTTGCCCTTACTCTATCTCTCTCCTTCACCTTGTCCGCTTCAATCTACTGAGCATGGATCATAGTCTTGAAAGGTCCATGTCCCTATTAAGCATACCGGATCTACACTATTTCATAATATAACCAAATACACCAGCCAAAAACTTACTCATACTAGTTCTAGAATCAGCTATCATACCGGGAGCATACTTAGATAACTGGTTGAACTTATGACAATACTCCTTAACTGTCATGGGGCCCTGTCTCAGGTTCATAAATTCTTCTAATTTCGCTTCCCTCAGCTCCGGGGGAAAGAATTTGTCTAAGAACACATCCTGGAAAAACTGCCAAGTCAAGGGAGCGGCATCCTCCCCTCTATCCTCCTCCACATCTCCACTCAATCATAAGCAACATCTTTAAAGTGATAGGAAGCTAGCTCCACACTTTCTTCCTCTGTTACATGCATAATTTGGGTGATCTTTTTCACCTCATCAAGATACATTTGTGGGTCCTCGCCTGTCTTTGACCCATAAAACTCTGGCAGATTCATCCGCATAAAATCACGAACCCGAGCTGCCGCAGAATTACCTTCCTGCGGAGGAAAAACTGCGGCCTGAACATGGGTCTGAGCATTGGCGGTAACCGCCTGGGCTAGCGCTTGAAAATTTGCCCGAAATTCAGCGTGGGACACCATCTCACCTAAAGGATCAATGGGTTGAGGTCGTTCATTGTTTCTGCGAGCTCTATGCGGAGGCATTTTCTGTCATAATAGAGCACGAATTAATAGCAGAGAGAAACAGTTGTAGGCACGATAGACTTTTGAAAGAAAGAAACAACTTTTCCTAAAACGTCCCGTAGCCTCTTGCTTATAGAAGTGGCGCACTACACACCGATGATCAAGGCTCTACATAACGCGGCTCGTCAGACTCCCTAGGACTCTTCAAATCTTAGGCTCTGATACCAAGCTTGTAACGCCCCGAGAATCTATCCCGAGATGTCACACGGTGCTTAAGGCCACACGTGGCCTCAAGCTAACCCTCTAAACCTGTCATCACTTTCAGATTTCACTATATCACTATTCATGCTAAATACGAAAGAATAATCATGTCATGAAAATACTGTGATATGAAGAAATATTGTCCTGTACAAACAAAATACTGAAAGTTCTGTACATACTGGTACTCTAGTCTGACAAGCCTCTACTACAAAAGACTGAGGAGCCATTAGGACAGATCCCCAACTGACTCACCTGAACTGAAAAGAAACAACCATCTACTATCAAGGCAAAAATCAGGGACATAGGTCCTCGAACCATGAGGACTCACCAACTGTAAGAATGTAGATGAAGGTACTCAAAGATCACTGTCGCTGCTGAAACTGAGCACCTGAACCTACATCACGAGAAAAGTATAACATAGAAGAGTATGGGAATCAGTACTTGGGATTGTACTGAGTATGTGGGGGTCTATGCAACATTTTTAAATAATATCATAAGTGTAAAACAAAATCATGCATGCTGACAATAATGACTCTCTTCGCTTGAATTAAACTGTAATATAGTTTCTCATAAATCATCAACAGTAACACATTCTTCATAAATCTCATAAATCATTGGACTCAACCCAAACTCTTTGACTCATGACTTGGAGTGACTCGGTAACTCAAGAAACTTAGACTATTATGGACTTGAAAGTTTCTTATAACCGACATAAACCATGTGAGCCACATGGATTCCAACATTTTGCCCTCCTAAGGAAGGAACCCCACATTGACGGGAGCGTTATACTCTTGCCAGGGAGTATAACCTCAAACTCATCTCTGTGATCACAAACTCGACACTTTGGCCCTCAAATCTCAACCCTATGGTGGCACGTAGTTCTGGGGAAGTAAGATGCACTGAACTCATACTTCCCGCTCGGTGCTAAATACTCCTCCTGAACTTAGCTCAGAACGCATTAGGAAATCCACCTCAATCAACTCAAGGGTCTATCATAGAGACCAAAATCATAAATATATCTCATCTGTGAATCATAATCAACTTGTGGATTCCTAACTCGACTCAATCTCAAAATAATCCTTCTCATCATTAAGTACACTTGCTTATCAAATCATATCAAGTAACAGAAACTTCAAGAAAACATCATAGAACTCATTCTTGACTCTCAAGCTCAATATCAATATATATTCAATAGTCAAACTTCTCATGGAAAAGCATAAATCATAACACTTGTTTTAAATCGCTTAGAAATTATCAATACATAATGACAATATACAACTCATGGCATAAATTCTCAATTTAAGAACGTGATGGTAAAATAATCATAAATATCAAACTTATTCAACTCAAATCTCATAAATCACCAATAAAGAAATTTGGGTGTAAACCCACTTGCAAGGATCATGAAATTCCAATAGTAAAAATCAATTCTTTGGGCACAAGAATGAAAGGATATTCTTGTTCAAGCCCCACATACCTTGATTATTATCCGGGATGAATAAACTTGCTATAGACTTCTTTTCTCACTTCTTGAGTTAGAGATCTTAATGTTCTTGACTTGGAAGTTTTAAATCTAGAACTAATTTGTGAAAACCATGGCTTGATGTTGAGATGTTTAGACAAGAATTGGATTGAATTTTGGAGAGAAACCCTAGAATTTTGGAGAAGATGGAAGAGGAAATGAGGATTTTCTCCCTCACTTGTATATATATAAAGGGTAAGGACAGGTGGAAAAGACCAAAATACCCTTGAGCAAATTCTAGAATTGGAGCCCGATTTTTTGCCCTGCCGTGATGCGCCAGGATCGTGGTCCTTCACTGGAATTGGACAATTGTGAAACAGCTCAGTGGCACGACACGATGAAGTCGAATTTGCTACCTTGGTCGTGACCTGGAAAGGCACCGCGACGCGGTGGAATCGCGTTGGTGCACTGGAATTTGACAATCCTAAAATTGAGCCTTGGCGCGACACGTCAATATCGCAGAGGCTCATTGGAAAATGACAATTGTCATTTTGGCTGGCTCCGCGATGTGCTAAAGTGCCAGGTGGCATACTATTTCACTAAAATAGCTCTAACTCTTCCCGAGTGTCGGATTTGGGCGAATTTGGTATCGATAGAAAGCTTATTCAATGCTCTACATGGCAAAAATTAGAAATTAGAAAAATACAACATGGTATAAACATCAATCACTTTGGAAGTCATCCATATTCACTCAAAAGGCGGATTTAGGCTTAAGAAATGATCGGGGTATTACAGGTATACCGGCACTAATCGGTACCGTGGCGTTACCGATAACGAAACCATGTCGGAATCAAAGTTGCCAGGCTTATCCTGCCATAGCATCAATTTTATGCATCGAGATGAACAAGTATTTTGCTAATTGGTCATAATTCTACATTTGGAAACTTTCTTTTTTCTTTTAGGGTGAGGGGCGCATTTTACAGTTCTAGGAATATTCTATAATCCATTATTGATGGACATAAATAAAGCAAAAAAAATCTTTAAGAATAAAGCAATTTGAGTGATACAGCCCAAAATTCTTATGGAATTGAAAGCTGTTAGGAAGGAGCCTAAAGAGTAAATGAAAAGAATTACTCTTGAACAACTCACTTCTAATACCCTAATTGGGAATTCTGTAACAAGAGAGGAAACTAAAAGATTGTATTTCACTGTGTAATTTCTGAATGAATATTACAATAGCTAATCAGTTCCTTATATAAGATATAGCTAGGGGAGGGAAAGTTAGTTACAACTAACTATGGGGACAGGTGTATCATGTGCTAAGTCACGTGCCCTGTCACTACACTAAAACAGACTAACTATTTTTAACTAACAACCAGCTAGTGTAAATGAATTACAAATGAATTCTGAAATACAATTGGTCTAAATGAACTAATGAACTGGAATCATATCAAATACTCCCTCCCTTGACATGATTTTTGTCCTCAAGGATCAAGAAAAACTGAGGAAAATTCTGAGTGAAGGATTGAAAATCCTCCCAAGTACTATCTTCAGGTGTTGAATTCAACCACTTGATGAGCAGTTATGGAACAGTTGTACCATGATTGTGGATCATTCTTCGATCAAGAACCTCCTCAGGGTAGAGTAATATAGAACCGGCACTGGAATGAACTACTAGGAGTGTGACAGCAGCAGGTTGTGACCCAATCTTTATCTTAAGCTGGGAGATATGGAAGGTGGGGTGGATCCTGGTGGTAGCAGGAAATGCCAAGGTATAAGCAACAGCACCAACCTTAGCAATGATTTGGAAAGGCCCAAAAAATTTAGAGAAAAGTTTATGATTGGTATGAGACTTCAGAGAAAGCTTCTTGTAAGGTTGCAACTTAACATAGACACAATCTCCAACATCATATGTTCTATCAGTTCTACCTTTGTTAGCATGAGCTTGCATTCTATTCTGAGCCCGGAGCAAATTGAACTTGAGAGTCCTTAAGGCAGCTTCCCTAGCCTGAAGGCTTGTATCAATTAAATCTGGTTGAGAATCAAAGGCCATGTAAGGTAACAACGGTGGTGGTTTCTGTCCATAAACAACCTCATAAGGTGACATATTGATAAAGGTGTGGTGGGCGGTGTTGTACCACCATTCTGCTAATGGTAACTAGTAGGGCCATTCTCGTGGCTTATCATGTGTCATACATCTAATATAACATTCCAAGCATCTATTAACAACCTTTATTTGGCCATCCGTTTGAGGATGGGATGCAATGGATGTTAAAAGAGAGACCTTCTGCAATCTGAACATTTCCTTCCAAAACTTACTAGTGAAAACAACATCTCGGTCAGAGACAATAGACTCAGGCATGCCATGCAACCTGAAAACTTCATTGAGGAACACTTGGGCTACATCAGCTTGAGTATAAGGGTGTTTAAGAGCTAAGAAGTGAGCAGCCTTACTCAATCTGTCAACCACCACAAATATAACCTCTTTACTAGCAACCTTAGGTAAGCCTTCTATGAAATTCATGGAAACGTCTTGCCAAACCTTGTCAGAAATAGGAAGAGGCTGCAATAAACCAGGGTAAGCAACATTCTAATTCTTGCATTTCTGACAAACATCACAAGCCTTTACATAAGAATAGACATGTTGCTTCATTTTTTCCCCAAAGAAATCTTGTCTTAGCCTCTTTAGAGTAGCTGCTATGCCTGATGTCCCCCATTTGGCTGTCATGGTAGAAGGCAATCAATCTTTTCCTTAATTCTGTGTCATTTCCAACCATCATTTTTTCCTTCTTGCTCAAGACACCAGCAAGGTACTTAAAGTAAGGTTTATGACCTGCAGTAGATTGGATTTTTTGAATAATCTGTTGCAATGCTGGATCTTTATTCCAAGAGTGCTTTACTTCTTGTAACAACTCTGCTTGAACCCCCGAGATACTCATAGGCTGAATTACATCTTCTTTTCTAGAAAGGGCATCAACTACTACATTGTCTTTGCCCTTCTTATACTGTATAGAGTAGTCATAGCCAAGAAGCTTGATCAACCACTTTTGTTGGCTAGGTGTGGTGATCTTCTACTTCAAGAGATACTTAAGACTGTAGTGATCAGTCTTAATCACAAATGGTCTACACAAGAGGTAGGACCTCCACTTCTGAACAACAGTGACTACTGCTAGTAATTTTATTTCATACACAGATAGTGCCTTGTTTCTATCAGATAAACCTTGACTAAAGAATGTAATAGGTTTACCTTGACTAAAGAATGTAATAGGTTTATTCTCTTGGACTAACATAGCTCCAATTCCTTCTCCAGAAGCATTTGTCTCGCCATAAATTCCTTGGAGAAGTCTAGTAGGACTAGAATAGGTACAGAAGTGATGGCTTTCTTCAATTCTTCAAAAGCAGCAACAGTCGCATCATTCCACTTGAAATTACCTTTCTTTAAGAGATTGTTCAAAGGTCTTGCAATGGTACCATATCCCTTCATGAATCTTCTGTAGTACCTTGCTAATCCTAGGAATCCTCTCAACCCTTTGAGATTAGTAGGTGGAGGCCAATTAAACACAGATTCCACTTTGTGCATGTCCATAGATACTCCTTCAGCAGAAATGACATGTCCTAAATAATCAATTTGCAATACACTAAATGCACACTTGCTCTTCTTAACAAACAACACATGTGACCTCAAAAACTCAAGTGTAGCTTGTAGATGCTGTAAATGTTCATTCCAAGTCTGACTATTTATAAGGATGTCATCAAAAAAGACTAAAATGAACTTCCTGAGGTAAGCATGAAAAATATGATTCATAAGGCTCTGAAAGGTTGAAGAGGCATTAGTAAGACCAAAGGGCATGACTAAAAATTCATAGTGTCCATGATAAGTTCGAAAAGCTGTTTTAGGGATGTCACCTTCAACCATTCTAATTAGATGGTAACCTGACCTAAGATCCAGCTTAGAAAAGAATTTTGCTCCATGTAACTCATCCAGTAGTTCCTCAATGACAGGTATTGGAAACTTATCCTTGATGGTATAGCTATTTAGTTCCCTGTAATCTACACGCATTCTCCAAGATCCATCCTTTTTCTTCACCATCTAAGGACTGGTACTGTGTCTGATAATTCCAGCTTCTAACATTTCATCCACCAGTTTTCCTATCTCAGCTTTCTGAACTGTAGGATATCTATAGGGTCTAATATTGATAGGGGAGGTTCCATCCTTCAAAATAATCTGATGATCATGGGACCTTAAAGGTAGCAACTTAGTTGGAGGCTCAAATAAATCATCGTACTGCTGCAAAATGACCTGCAACTCCTGATCATTTTCAATACATAGTGGGTTTCTTTCCATGTTAAGCATCTCTCCCCCGTTTACATCCACTTGTTCCTCCTGATACATACCTACAAAGATCATGCATAATTCAGCTGGTTTAGCCAACAATTTCTCTATTTTCTCTGGTTGCACTAGTTTAGCAGCTGGAGGTTTGATGCCTCTCAATGAAACCTTATGTCCCATAATAGTGAACTCCATTCTCAATTTCCTGAAGTTCCACATAACATCTCCCAATGTAGCTAGCCATTGAATACCCAATACTATGTTGCATCCTCCAATAGGCAATACCAACATATCTGATTCAAAAGAAACACCCTGCATTTTCCATACCAAGGCTTTACACAAGTGGTGACTGTGAATTTTTTTTCCATCAGCAACAGAAACAGAGAAAAGTGAGATCGAAGTTAGGACACATTCAAGCCTTTTCACAGTATCCAAGTCCAAACAATTGTGGGTACTTCCATTATCAATCAATACATGAATCGCCTTACCCTTGAGAGATATAGTGACTCTCATGGTTCTAAAATCATGCAGACCATTCCTGGCATGGACAGACACATGAGGCAGTATTGATCCTTCAGAGTCAGTCTCTAATCCATGTCCCAACATTGCAAAGCACTCAGCTGGATCCCATAAATTTTCTTCCAATTCAGTCACATCTTCCCCTTCATCAACTTCCATCGAAAACAATTGTCTCTTCTTTTTACACATATAACCAAAAGTGTACTTCTCATCATAATTAAAGCACAAGCCCTTGCTTCTCCTCTCAGCCATCTTAGCAGAAGTAAGGATCCTAGCATTTTTATATGGGGTTTTGGGCCTATAGTAGTAGAATGGGAAGGTTTAGATGTTATCTGGTGCGGCTTGAAATTGCTAGATGAGTTCTGTGCAAAAAAATGGGTAGCATTCTGAAATTTCAACATGTTTTTGGGGTTAGGCAATATTCCATGAAAAACTTGTTTCTGAAAAATAAGGGTTTGTTCTTGGATCTTTGCTAAACTAATAGCCTTGGCCAGGGTTCTTGGACCCAACATCTTGACAGGGAGTCCAATTTCCAGCTTCAAGCCTCTCACAAAGCAGCTAACTACATAATGTTTGGGTAAATCTACCTTAGTTAGCAATTTATCAAACAAATCGACATATTCTTGCACAGTACCTGTTTGTTTGAGATCTTTAAAATCACCCATGGGGTCATCAAATAATTCTTCTCCAAATCTGGTATAGAGACAACCTACATACTCACCCCATCTAGGCCAATCGCTAGTTAATCGATGCTTCATGTAGGATTGATGCCACTGTAATGCCTTTTCTTCCATGTTTCACGAAGCCATTTTCACCTTGGATTTTTCTTCGATTTCCTCCACATCAAAGAATTGGTCACACTTGTACAACCAATCCTTCAACCCATGCCCATCAAATTTGGGAAAGTCCAGTTAATACCTTCTATTATACATCTGATAAGCCACATGTCGTTCGCGTCTGGGTTGCCCTTCTCCAGTTGCTCCATTGTCCCCAGCATTAGCGGTTAGGGCCTCCATTGATGCACCACCATTACGCAGGAACAACTGTTCGATTTCATTCATTCATTCATGGGTTGAGCCATTTTTTCATCTACAATTGTACGCATTTCTGCCATCGAATTCACCACTCCATCCATAAAGGTTTTAAGAGAATCTACCTCTTTCTGTAATTCATGCATCCTTGTGTTATGGTCACCCATTGCAGAGGCAGAGGATCAGTGTCTCTGATACCAATGATACAACCCAGAATTCTTATGGAATTGAAAGCTGTTAGGAAGGAGCCTAAAGAGTAAATGACAAGAATTACTCTTGAACAACTCACTTCTAATACCCTAATTGGGAATTCTGTAATAAGAGAAGAAAGAAGAAGATTGTATTTCACTGTGTAATTTCTGAATAAATATTACAATAGTTAATCAGTTCCTTATATGAGATCCAGCTAGGGGGAGGGAAAGTTAGTTACAACTAACTTTGGGAACAAGTGTATCATGTGCTAAGTCACATATCCTGTCACTACACTAAAACAGACTAACTGTTTTTAAATACAACCGGCTAGTGTAAATGATTTACAAATGAATTCTGAAATACAACTGGTCTAAATGAACTAATGAACTGGAATCATATCATTGAGGTTTGGCCACAGGATTAGATTACAATAACTGTCAGGTCATTGGACGGTTGGACCTTTAAAGTAGAGGATCTATTTTTTTTTGGATCATAAGTAGAAGATTAGGTTAGAAATAAGTTTCTCTGAGTCACACAGCATTCATGCCCCTGATATTTTACCTTCCATGTCAAAATAAACAACACTAGATAATGTGTAGAGGTAATATAAATTCATAAAGAGATCTGCAGCATGCTCAGAAGTACCTGCTTGCAAAAGAAGGAATTATCTCTTCAAGAACATGGAGCACAACGGAGTTAGTGGTCTCATCAAAAGAGCTTCACCTGTTCTTGAGAAAAATCCAAGAGGTGATGCCCTTAAGCCCTTTGTCCCTTCTGGAAAGTGAAGAACAATAATTAACTTTAAGTTGCCACAAGCAGCTTGTAAGCAACCATGTGGAGCCTAATAAGCCAAGTAAAGATAACATGGACTCAGAACTTAATTGGTTGGCAAAAGTCTACATGAATATTTAGTCAAAAAAGCTTCTTACTAATCACTAGAACTAGATGTAATATATAGAAAGCTTTTGCTTGCCAACGTCCAATAATTTAAGCCAATAGTCCAATAAGGAAATTTTCAGAGATCATCTTATTTATATGATTTGTTGTTAGCTTCAGAACCATTTTCACAGATGAGAAACTCCACTTATGCCAACTTCATTGATATTCACATACTATAATTAGCTGACCAACCTTACCAGACATACTAAAGTTATCTGGACCAACCTTAGCAAATGTTATTAATACCATTTGGCTCCGAAATAATAACACTCGTGACTTGCAAACATGATGAAATTCCAATATTTCAACTATCTTTGATCCTTTCATCCACATTTCAGGGATTTCTGCATCAAAGAATATCCTATGCGATAGTTTAAAAGCTGAACTGCAGAACAAGTATAAGTTATGCAAAGGACAGAACTGGTCACGTAATTTCACTGTGCTTCAGTCAATAAGATTGCTTGATAGAAGTTGTCATCTTGGATAGGACCCTTCCTTTGCTATCTAGGATACCTTGTTTTCCACCAAAACAGTAAAATGGATTTTCTTGACTGATCTGTCTTAATAAAACAACATACATACATTTCACTAACTGTATTCCTACTTCTGGGTATCTTTACAATGTAAAAGAGCATAACTCAGAAGAAAAAACTAAACTAAAAAGCTAAAACACAACTTCATTACCTCGAATTTCAAAGGCAGCTGGTCATTGATAAACTACGATCATGTCAACTCTAGCAAAATCCTGTCAAAAAATGTAAGGTACATAGTGGGAGAACTGATAGCTTTTTATTCTTCTAGCCCATAGATCCACCCTTCCATTAGCTCAAGTTTAGGTTTATAGCCAGCATCTTTCATATTGATGGTTAAACATCCCAACATATCATATATCATGCAGCACTGAGGATGCTTATTATCTCTAGATACAAAAGAGTGTGGATAACCAGAAGTAGCAATCCAACTACACCCAACCTCCTTTGACAACCCCATTTTGCGCATTCCTCTTCTGAGGTTATCTACAGATTGCCAGTTTCCTTCCTCTGCATATATATTTGAAAGTAGAACATGATAACCAGAAATTCTGTCACTCCCCTCTAATTCAAGCAGCTTACTGGAAACAATTTTCCCCAATTCAAAATTTCTATGAACTCTGCAGGCTGCAAGGAGTGATCCCCATATTCCCAAGACATTACCTTCTTCACCCAACTGTTTAGCAAAATTATGAGCTTCATCCAACCGTCCAACTCTTCCTAACATGTCAACCACACAAGCATAGTGCTCTGCTGACGGCTGAATTCCGTATTCTTCGCCCATCAGCTCAAATATTTGAAGTCCTTCATCAACCAATCCGGTGTAGCTGCAAGCAGACAGGACTGCAATGAAGGTAACAGCATCTGGGTCTAAACCATTCTGCTGCAAAGAGTAGAACAGTGTTAGAGCTTTTTTGCCCATCCCATGCTGGCCGTATCCCAAAATCATATTTGTATATGTCACTGAGTTCTTCTCAGGAGATTTTTGAAAAACACTTTCAGCATAATCAATTGTTCCTGATTTGGAGTACATGTCTACCAAAGCCGAGACAACATAAACATTGTTTTCAAGAAAATTACGAATTGCAAAACAATGTAACTGCTTGCCTATTGCTATACTTCCTGCCTGGCTGCATGATGGAAGAATTGATGCTAAGGTCACAGCATTTGGTTTCACATTCTGGTCAAGCATCTCCTTGAAGACAACAAAGGATTGTTCAATTAATCCATTTTGAGTGTTCCCAGCTATCATAGCATTCCATGTGGCTTGATCCTTATCATTTGTGAAGTTTGACTGAAATATTGCTTGTGCTTCTCTAATCATATTAGATTTGGAATACATGTCTATCAGGTAACTGTCCATTCCTTCAAATTGAATATTGTGCCTCAGGAGATAAGCATGGGCCTGTTTACCAATTTCCCTGTCCCTGAGATTTGATGCAGCAGAAAGCAGGATGGTAATTGTTATATCATCAATTACAACCCTAAGCTTTTGCATCTCGTATACAAGCATTAAAGCCTCATTATCAAGTCCGTTCTGTACCAAAGCAGACACCATAGTATTCCATGACACTATATCTCTGTCCTTCATTCCATTAAAAACTTTAAATGAATCGCCAACACGGTTACACCTAGAATATGTGGCTATCATAGCATTTAACGAAATAACCTGTGAATCCATGCATTTCTTTACCAGACATGCATGTAGCTGTTGGGCAAACTCCAAATGCTGCAACTGTGAAGTTGCCATAAGAGCGGATACAAATGTCACATCATCAGTAGTAACAGCATCCTTTGCTTTTACAGCTTCAAGATAGAGATCAACTGCTTTAAAAGGAAAATTGTTCTGAATATACCCGCTAATCATAGAGTTCCAAATCTCTGTATTTCTTTCACAAGTATTGTCAAATATTCTTCTCGCCAAATCAACACAACCAAGCTCAGCATACATAACAATTGCAGCACTAACTACAAACAAGTCATTTACATATTCATTACCCAATTTCACAATCAAACCATATAGAGCATCAGCAACTCTAACATCCCCTACTTCTGATACAGCAGGAAAAACATTAACAAAACTAACAACACTCGGCTTAACACCTAAACTCATCATCATAACAAAACACTTAACTGCTTCCGAAAACCTCTTCCTTTTAACATACCACGAAAAAATTGTATTCCAAGCAACAACATTTCTTTTCCTCATAATTCTAAACACCCTTTCCACCAACTCACAATCCGAACCACTTTCCAAACCAACACACGTACTCGAATACATATTCAACAAAGAATTACTCACAATCCTACTAGGATGAATACCAGACCGCAAAATATGACAATGCACAGCTTTACCTACAAGTATCCTTTTCGTCTCCGCACAAGCTTTAAGAACAGAAGAGAAAGTATACTGATCACACACCGATGAACCGGCATGTTTCAATTTAGAATAAAACAAAATAGCTTCATGAGGCAAGTTGTTACAAATGTATCCAATGATAATAGTATTCCAAAGGACAGTTGTTGGTTGAGGAATTGTATCGAACAGTTGGCGGGCGAGATGAGTTTGTCCTTTTCGGCATAGTTCGCTTAAACGGTAGCGAATTGTACGGGGTTTTGAGTCGAAGAGAGTGGATGGTTCGTCGGGGAGGAGGAGAAAAGAGTGATTGGGGAGATGGGTTAAGGATAAAGATGGAGATTGTGAGAGAGTTGAAGGAGAGAAAGGAAGAGGAAGAGCTGATGAGGAGGACATTGCTAAACGCATTTTTTGGACCTCAAACCTACCACTTAAATCCCAACTTCATGAGCTCATCTAGAGGATAAAACTGGCGGTTTTAAGTTTTCAACTGCTACATATTTTCAGTTGAAATATTACTAATTTCTATATTTTATTTAATTTTTCTTAAAAAAAAGTTGT
>NC_061114.1:159984126-160066551 GCF_002878395.1 Capsicum annuum | reverse complement strand
AGAGAAGGAATAGATACACCAATAGAATTATATTTAGCAGATGATATAATTATAAAACCTATAGAAAAAAGCATAATAACTGCCGTAAAAGGAAATCTAATATATCAAAAATTTAAATTTATAATAAGTGCAAATTATTCAGTAGCAGTAACAGATAGAAATATAGATAAATCACTAGTATTATATTGGAAAATATCAGAAATAGAATTAACCCTAAATAGTCAAAAAGAAGATGTATCAATAGACTTTTATTGCTAAAATTAATTTATAGAGAAAAATTATTTTAAATATCTATATAATATTTTTAATTAAAATTTTATTTTTATTTAATTAAAAGGTACATAGTATAAAATTTTCAATCAATATTTATATACAAAAATACATTTAAAAATATTAAATAATGATATATTACTTAAATAATTTAAATATTACTTAAAATATAAAAAAAATGAATATAAAATTATTTCATAAATTAAATCACCACATATGTAAAAATTAACGACAAAACTAATTAGTCCTTCATACAACACAAAATTTCTCAACGATTTCATTCCTAATTTTATCACGCAGTGTCTTCATACTAGTAGGAGATCTATTTCTGAAGGTATATCATAAGGCTCATTTTTTTTCTTTGATCTCTATGATAATGTCTTCGTTAGTATAATAGTTAAATTCTTTATTAGTATTAGAGCGTTGTCCTATTAAATTATGTATAGTCATAACAGTCATAACAAGATGAACTTGAGTGTCGAATTTAAAAGATGACACTGTGCATAGGAGAGTAAATCTACTTTTCCAAACTCCAAATGTTTTTCCAATTGTTCATCTCAAACTGGAGTGAAAAAAATTGAATGTCTTATTTGAATTTCTGAAGTAAGAATTACGTCTGAAATCAGGGAGATAATAACGCTTCCCTTTATATGGTCCTAAATAATCAATATTTGTACACTACATGTTATAAATATCTAAATTAGATTATATGTGTTATTTGTTACCTTTTCTTTTGAATATATTTTTTACTGTGTCAATAGTAAAACTAAGCAACCACATTCATATACGTACACGACATGATAATAAATATTTAAAATAGAAAAAAAGGTATGATTACCCCCCTAAACTTGTCACGATTTACTTTAGTCACTAAACTTAACCTGTAATTATTTACCCCCATAAATAACTTTCTTGTGAATTATATTACCCCCTTAAGGGCTAACGTGGCAATTCTTTTTTAAAAAAAAAACGTGTTTAATTAAAAAAAGTAAAAAATTAAATAAGTGGGCCCAGTTTTAAATTTTCAGCCAATAATATTTCTTCTTCCCCACACTCCGTCACCCTCTCTCTTTTTCTTCCTCACACCCCACCACCCCTCTCTTCTTTTTCTCCATTTTTCTTTTCCACCATCATCAATCAACTCCAAAAAAAAATACATCGAAAATATTTTTTCATGTGAATTTCTATAATAAGTTCTGCTTTTCATAAAAAAAAACTTTAAAAAAATTAATTTATTCCATCACAATCAATTTTTCTCAATAACTAAACTAATTTCAAATTTATTGGATTCTTGTTTTAATGAACAAATTGAAAATACTCATACGAAAAACACTAAAACAATTCGTATCGATATTGAATCGAAGAAGAATTGAAATACAATTATAATTTTTCAAAAATCCAATTTTAAAGATTTTGATAGTAAAAAAAGAGTTCAAGAAGAAAGAAATAGGGGTTGGGGGGGGGGGGGGGGGCTGAACAAGAGAGACTGGTGTGGGAGTGAAGATTTATTTTAATTTATAAATAACTATATATATATACACACACACACACACACATATGTGTGTGTGTGAGTGAGAGAGAGAGTAATAGGGATATTTTTGTTATTTAAAAAATACTATTCTGCTTCTGTTTTCTTTTTTAAAGTAGAAAAATTTTGATTTTTTTCAGAAGCAGAAAAATTGTTTCTGATTCTTTTTAAAAGCACTTTTGCGAGTTCACCAAACATCATTCTTTTTTTAAAAAAATATTTTTTTCAAAATAAATGCTTTTTAGAAAATAAAAAATCTCAAACAGACACTTAAAAAAAATGAAAAGTTCTTTTAAGGAACATATTTTTTTTAATTTGCTTTTTTTTTCTTAAATGCAAAAAAATTGTTTGGTTATACATTAATGTTTTTTTACTCCATACTCCATTCAAGATTACTAAGTAGAAATGATTTTTCTTTAACAAATTATTGAAATTTTCGAAGTAAAATGCATAATTAAATACAATTATTTCAAATATTGTTTTAAATTAGCTTTAATACTATCTTTTTTTTTCAAATATCACTAAGTTTATGTCCAAATACCTACAGCTTTTTTGTTTTTTTTTCCAATCACACATAATGGTAAGTTATGCTCACGTTTGGCCACTAATTTATATGGCTAATCCATACATACCATATAGATAGGGTTGTTCGCAAATAGGGTGACATGCGGAAAAATTTTAATTCACTTAATCAGTGAAATAACCATCATCATACCAATAGTATGGATCATCATCACTATCCACATATGAATAGTCATAAATAGACCATTGTTCTTGAACAAGCTGATCTATAATTTTTTCAAGAATTTTTTCTTGTAAATCTTTATTTAATTTTATCACCTTTAAGATAGTGATTAATGTTTTTTCACCTACAAAAATAGTATAATAACTCATTAGGCAGTATAAAGAACAAATTTCTTTATCAAATCCTTGTAACTTTGATACAAAAAACATGTGTTTCTTTTTTAATATAAGCTCTGTGTAGAGCGTCAAATAATTTTTGTTTTAACCTGTTAATTTCAAAAATATTTGAAGTATTTTTCAAATGATAGATTTTTCTAAGATAGTTTCTCATTTTTTGTTACATCTCTGTTAAGAGTTTCTATAATTGTTTTGGATTCCCAAAACCTTTTTCTAAGTTTCTTTAATTGTGGTTGTACCACTCTCATGATGATAAGTATAGGCAATTCATAATTTAATATTCCCTATAGGTACTTAGTAACATATAATATGTATGAGTATATAAGGTGGATATGAAGACTGTTTTTTCTTATGCTAATATATTCACGAATAATAGAGTTTATGTATATACCTTTTGACTTTCTTTTTGTATTGGTTGTATTAACACCGCAGTGTTTCTTCTTCCGGCTATGAAGAACTATCTAGCCTATTGTGACTTACTATCTGAGGCTACTGTTTCGTTCTTCCTCCGTTGAGGCTGAAGATCGCAACCTTCATTTTTCACCAACATATAAGATTATCAGAGGATATACAAATAAACTTATTTTATTTCATGAATATATTACAACATAGAAAAATCTTTAGTTTGATCTTCCTTATTATACTCACATACAAACTACTTGTTACTTTTTCCGGACGGGATAAGTGTTCCTTACTCACTCATATAGAAGATACCTAACATTTTCTAAGAAAGAAAGATTCAGAGAAATGTACTCTACCTTCTATGAATTTCTATCTCTCCTTTTATAGACACAAGGAGGGGTAGAATTACAATATTTATTTTCTTCAGGGTCATCCCTTCAAAAATCTTTATTTCTCTTCTAGTCTCTTATCAGGATAAGATTCTTTTTTTTTTATTGGCTGCTTTTAGACCGCGGGGTCTAATATTCTTTATCATTTTGTCATCTGGTGACGACAATTATGTTAACGTAAGTGCCTTTGATTTATGTATTTTCTTCCATTGTTGGCTTCTTCTATACAATTGTAAATCACATTTATTCAGACATTGATGAGCTATCGTCATCGTTTCTTTTGAGGTGTCCATATTCTAAAAATTTGCACGTCATTGTCTATGTTTCTAGAGTGGCTGCAAATTGGTGTGTTTCGAACTTAGTAATTTTGTCCCTTAAAACTGCTGAGTTTGATTTTTCTTTGGTCATAAGTACCCAGTGTGTATCTCTGTTGAGGACTTTGTAATTTTCTTCATATTTATTTTTAAGGATGTTGTATATTGCCTTCATCCCTTAAACCCTTCTGATTTGGATCCATTTTTTATTAAAATAAGAAATTTTTTTATCAACTCCAGTTGCGTTGATATTAAAATTTCTTAATTTTTTCACTGTTATATAATTAGTCATGGGAAAATATAGTTGATCATCTTGGGATTTCATTGCTATGCTGTAGCATCTGCAATAGACTGCTTCTTCTTTGATATAATTTCTAATTAAACTAGTCAAATGTATTGGTAGTCCTTCTAATTCAGAGAGATCTGGTTTAGAATAAATACGGTCTAAGTATCTAAATTCAAATAATTTGGCCGTGAAACTTGTTGATCCTCCTAGAAAGATCGAAATCCTTGGATATAAATTTTTTGTCTCAATAACTGCGAAGGTTTCTTCACAGACTTCTGACAGATTATAAATTTATTTTGTAAACATCAGATATTTTTCTTCTTTGGGATGGATTTTTCCTACTTGAAAAGAAGCAAACTGTTTTCCTGAAGATAAGTTAGTCCTTTTTTCTGATTTATCATAGGTTATTTCAGTTTTTACTGATTTTATTATTTCAGAGAAATTTCTCTCTGCTCGGCTTTTAGCTTTGTCCGAAGACTCCACTATTAGAATATCCGGCTTTACCGTCGAGATATTTTTGACACTGGGTGCTAGTGGGACATCTCCTGCCACTTTGTTAGGAAATTTTTCCTATGCTCGACGTTTAGTTTCGTCCGAAGATTCTGCTATTGGCATATCCGGCTTTACCGTCGAGATGTTTTTGGCACCAGATGCTAGTGGGACATCTCCTGCCACTTTGTTAGGAAATTCTCGTCCCTTGGGTCTGATTTACAAATGTTCACAGAGAAGTTGGAATTCTGCCATATTTTTAGCTTCATCAGTCTTAAGCCGACTTTATTCAAATTATAATTTCTTTGCCTTTTCTGAAAAGGATACAAGTTCATCTCGAATGTTAAACGGCATGTTGCTCTTTTTATTTATGGCTTCGTCAATGTCATTCATTTTTTGTCATATTCTGATGACCAATACCTGAGTTCTATTGTCCATATTGAACGTTTCTTGAAAGAAAAATCTGCAAAAACATTGTCAGATCCTTTAATATTCTCAGTTTTAAAAGTATAAAATGACAATAATACCTGTCATCTGTGTAGCCTTCTGTATTGTGGTTCTGAAGGTAGTTTATTAAATATCAATCCTGATATTTGTGTATTGTCTATTTTAACAATAAATGGTTTTGGTAATAAAAATGAGGAAAACTTTTGCATTCTTTTTATTACTGCCAATAATTCTTTTTCATTTGTGGAATAATTAACTTCGGCTTCGTTAAATGTTCCACTGGTGTATCTACAGATTTTATTTAAATCTCATTGTAACAATGCTCCCCAATGATGGTCGGAGGCATCAGTCTGTAGAACCAAATTATCTTTCGGTTCTGGCAATCTAAGCTTTGGTAGCTTAGCACATTCCTCTTTTAGTTTTTTTTTTTTGGCAATTAAAGATCATTCTTCTTTTAATTTTTGAACACAAAGAGTGTTCATTAGTCCATCTAAGTCGATTTGACTTTCGAATGAGTTTTTGCAAAGAATTTTTCTTTTTTGCAAGATCTGAGATAAATTCACCTGCATAATTCAAACAGTCAAGAAATTTCTATATTTCTTGTTTCGTTGTTAGTTTATTAGGAAATTCGGTTATTTTCTTTGAAATATGAGTTTGTAATTCTATTTCATTTTTTGAAATTATCATTCCTAAAAACTCTATTTCATTTTTGCTTATTTCAGCTTTCTTTTGACTTAAAATAATTTTATTTTTAACACAAATGTTCGAAAATTCTTTCATATGTGTTAAGTGTTCTTGGTAGTTTTCTGAACATGCCAAAATATCATCTATGTAAACAACTAGAAAATTTTTCTCAATAAATATTTTATCCATTTTTTGTTGAAAAATTTGTGGTGTATTTTTTAATCCAAATGGCATTACCAAGCATTCATAATGTCCATTAAGAGTGCTAAATGTTGTTAGAGGGATTGATTCCTTTGAAAGTTTAATTTGCCAAAATCCACTTTTACAATCAAATTCTGAAAAATAAGTTTTTCCTTTAGCAAGGTTAATTAGAGTGTTTTTATTTGAAATGAAATATTCATCAAAAACACAATTTTTATTTAGCTCTTTGTATTTATGACCATTCGAGCTTTTCCTCTTTTTTGTTCAACATAGTTTCTTACCATAAATGCAGAACTGTTGTGTGGGCTCCTGCTTGCTCTTATTAATTTAAGATTAAGAAATTCTTATATTTGAATTTTAAATTTAGTTTTATCTTTTTCGTTATAAAGCATTGGTTTAACTCTTATGATGATACTAAGATTCTTAAGAATTAAGACTACTTTTTCATGGTTATTATTCCATTTTTCTAATGGGTTTTCTTCATAAGAGACTTGTAAATCTTGTTTTATTTTCTCTAGATTGAGACATTTACAAGAGTAGTTTTTAGGGGTATCCAAAAATTTCTTTTTAAAGATTCCCTTTTCTTTTATCAAAACATAAGGATTGTGTTTCCTTGAGATTTTTATAAACTGATTACATGGGGTTTTAAAACTAACCATGTATATTGTTTGATGATAATTTTGAAAATGTTGGATAAAGTCATTTTCCAGTAATAAATCAGCTTCAAGTTTATCGCATGCAAAAACATGTTTTATAGAAACAATTTTAGATCCTAAAATTATTTCTACATTTTCCTTTTCATGCGTTAGTTTCTCCTTGTCTCCTGTAATACCAATGACAGAGGTATTAGCATTATTAATATCCCAATTTTTTATTAAAAAGGATTTTGCTAGACTGGCTTCGGAGCCATTATCTATTTGACAATATGAAGCCCATTTTATTTTGTAATTTGTAAATTCTACGAATACTGACACTCTAAGAGAGGTTTCTTTAGGCATTAAATTTTTGGAATAAAACAAGTTTCATCTCCTAAAGTTATTTGGATTCCTTCTTTTTGGATATTATATTGATCCAAGCTATTAAGAAATGTTCCTCCTAAAATTATGTTGTAATCATTTTCATGATTGCTAATAAACAATGAACTCTTATTCTAATTGTTCCTAGTTGTATTGTTAATTTTACCATTTTTGAACATTCGTAGCTATTTCCTTCAAACGTTTTGTTAATGTAAGGCTTACCTTCAAAGCTAATTAATCCATCTAAGATACTTTCCTTGACATGATTTGCTGATGATCCTGACTGTATCAGGATTGTTTGTTTGTTCCAGTCGCTTTCATTAAAGAATCTTCCTGAAACTTCTGTAACATTGTTAGTGTTTTTATTATTAAATCTCATGAAATTACCTTTTCGTATGGAGTTCCTTCCATATTCTATTGAGAGTCTTGGATATAAAGCAGTGGAGCTTTCTATTTGTATAGCTTTTCCCACATGAATTTCATATTCATTAGGAATATTTGGTGGTTGAATCTCTGCTTCAACTATTCTGGCTATTCCTGTGCATTCTTGGTCAATTTCGATCAGGCTTTTATTTTTATAGACATCTTCATAATTTGAATTGTTAATCGTGTATAGAACTTGATAGTAAATGTTCATAATATGATTATCTGGTTTGAATAAATCTTCTTTTTTTTACCTTAAAATGCAAACTAAAAGCTTTGTTAAAATTTGCATCTTTTAATGATATACAATATTTGGGAGAGTAGGTGAATAGTAATTTGGTATAAGCTAAATTTCCTTCAACAATACCTAGATTCCCCTCTCTGGTATTAATAAATCTCTCATCTGAAAGATTAATTACCACAGGATAGTTTATTCCTTCTTTAAAGGTGGATTTAACAATTATTTGGATTCCTCCAAGGTGAACATAATTAATCTTTTTCCTATTCTTTTTCAAAAATTTTCTTAAAATTTGATCGATCATAGGATTTGTTAATAGATTAAGCTTATGTCTTCTAGTAGTTTGAGTAATTTCAATCGCTTTTTCAATCTCTTGGTATTCATGGTAAGAGATTTTATTTCTTGAGAAAGTTCTTTATAGCCTATTGAATATACTATCTTCTGCTCGAAGATTGAATTTTAATCCTTTGACTTTTCTTAGCAATTCTTCATCGAATGTTGCTTTTAATGCATATCCTCGCTGATCTTTTTTAGCCTCTATAACCTGAGTGGTTTCTTTTATGTTCTCAATTTCCTAATTCATTCTTCCGAATCAGTACATGATTCTGAGAATTCTTCATAGAGTTCTCTATAAAAGTCTTCACTTTTAATAGACGAAACTGACTCTAGGTCTGACTTAATTTCTTCTCTATCTATTTTATATATTTTTACTCTTTTCTTGTTACATTCATAACTTTTGTGGCCTTCTTATCCACAATTATAGTATTTGCATTTATCAGTGGATTTCTTTTTGAAATTTCTCCATTTTTTAAAGTACCTTTTTCTTGGTACATAATTTTTCTTCCAAATGTTTTTCCTTTTAATTAATACTTTGATTTTTCATTTTCTTTTTAAAGGATTCTTTCCTGACATCCTCACTGAGATGCTGCTTCCGTGTCTTCACAATAAATCTGGGTATTAATTCTTATAGCTTTTCTTTGTATATTATGTAACATACAAAGCTGACTAAGCCTTTGATTAAGGAAGGTAATCCTTCTCCCTAGAGAGTCATGCGTTTGATCTTCTTTAGCATACTCTTCTCTAAAATAGCTAGCTCAATATCCTGGTAGCTTTTGATAGTATTTATCCAAGTATGGAGTCATGTTCGTACTACTATCAAATAAATTGTAGTAGTATATTTCAAATTCGCAAGTATATTCTTGAATATAACTCATTTTTACAAATTTGAAGTTTTTCTAGCCATTCTGCAGCTAGCCTTTGCATTTTTTTTCCTTTATAAATATCTCCTTGACTTCCTAGGAATTCCACTCCTACATATCCTACTATGTGATCTATTCCTACTCGAGTTGATTTGTTAAATTATTCTAGGGCTTCTACCTTGAATATTTTTTCAGTTTCTTTTGATATTCCTTTAAACCAGTTGTCTACCTTTTCAGTAAAGGTGTTTGTGGTTATTAAATATTTTTATTCACTGCTGTAACTGGTTCATTTTCCTAAGATGAAGAATAGTTCTAAATTTTTAGCCCATATTTCTAGAAACTCTCCTGGTTCTCTTTTACAATCTAAGTCTAGAAATTGGGTAGATCCAACGTCTCCTACTGGGAGTCTATTTGGCATAAATTTAGCTTTAGTATTTATATGGTATTGACTGTTATAGTCTTTTCACTTTTTAGATTTAAGTAGAAAATTACTCCTTGGTACTGGCTCAGTGAACAAACTTCCTTCTTCTTTCGGATTTCTAAAGTTTTCTTGGGGTCCTCCAGTATCCCCATGGTTCATAAGGACACGGTAGTTTCTATCGTTAGGATCAAGCTCTTCTAGAGCATAGACTAATTCATCTAGTTCATTCATTTTATTTTGTCTCTTTAAAATCTTCTATTTTGGTTTTAGAAGTAGAAGCTTCTTCTAATTCTTTAGTTTTAGAGATTCTTCTAATTCTAATTTTTCTCTTTGTCTTTTTTCGAGAAAAGTAGATATAATATTTTTATCAAGACTTCTTTTCTGATAGATTCCTTTGTTTGAAATTCTTGGAGTGAAGATTTCATTCCTAACTATTTTTCCTAATTCTTTATCAAAATTATCTGCTTTTTCAATAAAATTATTTATTTTAGCTGGTGAGCTATTTTTAAGGATTTTGATTTCCTCTTCTATTAGATTTACTTTAAGAGGATTATATGCCTTTGCATATCCAAGAGATCATCTAGTTTTTCTAAAATTTCTTTATTATTCATTTAAACATAGTGTCCTAGTTTATACTCTAGATGCCAGATTTTCTGTTCTAGCTCAAATATAATTTTCTTTTGGAAGAATAATGACTTTTTGCAGATTCCTGCGAATGAGTTGTAGGCATAACGTTTCTTTCGGAGGTTAAGCTCTTCCTTTAGTTCTGGTAATATTTTTAAAGCTTTTTCTTTATACATTGGATAGGTTATAACTAGGTAGTCTAAACCTAATTCTTCTAGATTTTAGATGTTTTATCAATTTTGCTTTGAGGATAGATATCAAGGTGATTAGATAATCTAACTTATGAGGATTTTCCTTTGTTTCATTTAACCTTTTATATTCTAAATAGTTATTATTTAGATCTCTTTTGACTTCTCTAATAGCCTTTCTATTTATTAAAAGTGTGAAGATCCTTAAAAAAAGTGATTTGAACTTTTCGCCCTTTATTAAAAGTCTTTACTTTAGATAAAATCGTCTTTTCACCTTTTTTAATTACTAGTTTAGGTATATGCGCCTTGCGCGTGTACCTTACTCTAATGAGTTCAAACATTACATTAAATAAGATATTTGTTTAAATAATAAAGATAAATATAATAATTAAATTTAATATCTTTTGAGTATGTAAAGATGGAGAATTTATTTATTAAACCTAATTTTTACCAAAAATATTTTTAAAAGTCGATATTTGTCTACCATCTGTAAATTGCAACAAACAATACAATGATAGATACTTCAAAATAATACAATTAAATCTAATCTTTACACACAAAAATTTTCTCAAAGTCATCCAACACTCATCTACCACATGTAAACAGTAACAAAATAATACGATAATAGAGATATCAAAATAATACAACTAAAGCTAACCTTTACATAAAAAATTCCTCAAAGCCGACCAACATTTATCTATCACCTGTAAACTATAACAAAATAATACGATAAGAGTAATATCAAAACAATATAATTAAACTTAAATTTTACACACAAAAATTTCTCAAAGCCGATCGAGATTCATCTACGAACTATAAACTGCCACAAAATAATAAACTAATAGAGAAAATACGATAATACAATTAAACTAACCTTTACCGAAAAAAAATTCAAAGACGACTCATATTCATCTAACATCCATAAATTAAAATAAAATAATAAGATAATAAAGATATCAAAATAATACAATTAAACCTAACCTTTAACAAGAAATTCTTCAAAGCCAGCCGACATTCATCTACGACCTGTAAACTATAGAAAAAAATATATAATAGTGATCACAAAACTGCGATTTTGATCCAACTAATTCTTGTCTGAGCGAAAATTTTGATCCTAAAGAATGATTTTGAATGAAAATAAAGAATATATATATATATATATATATATGAATTCTATTATGCTGACAAAAACAGTGAAGAAGTTGAGGGTTAGAAAATCAAGCATCCGCCAACCTAGACATGCAATCAAATCAAGTTAGATGATCATCAATCATATTCTCCCAATAGGCAAATCAATTTGTTCTCTAGTTTAACGTACATCTCAATATTTATAAAAGTATTTCTCTAATAGAGTCCTATTTTAGAAGTAATTTTCTGATTGAACAATAGAAAGAAAAATATTAATTAATTCTCCTACCATATATTTTAGGAGTCCCATATATTTTAGGAAGTCTAGTAGAAAGGAAAATATTAATTAATTCTCCTACCATATATTTTAGGAATCTCATATATTTTAGGAAGTCTAGTTAATTAATATAATAAAAAATAATTAAATAAATTTAAAAATAGTGAAAAGACAGTTTTGTATAAAGAAGAGTCTTTTAATGAAGGGTAAAAAGTTCAAATCACTTTTCTAAGGGTTTTCATACTTTTAATATATTATAGATTATAGATTTTAATGATATTAAAAATTAAATAGGAAAGGGCTCTTTTATTATAATTAAATTCATAAATAGGTAAAAAAAAAAAAAAAAAAAAGAACCTTTTCAACTAATTGACCCCTAAAAATAGGCAAAAAGCTATAGCAAATCGGAAAAAAAAAATCACGGCAAACCTGAAAAAAAAAAGGCAAAAAAGTATTTTCTAACTAAAATAGACTTGGTCCCAAAAAAAAGTGTAAAACTCTCCTTTTTCAAATAAGGCTTGACCCCTAAAAAATAGGCAAAAATCCATAACAAACGTCTTAAAAAAAAAAAAAACTTGAACCAAAAAATAGGCCAAAACCCATATCAAACGTGCTAAAGAAAATTAAAAAATATTTTTCATTAAAATAGGCTTGATCCATAACTTTTCTTAACTTCTATAAAAGTAATGTTAATTTTATATTTTTCTTTGTCTATAATTTTAAATTGTTGTTTAACTTTTTACTCTTCATTAAAATAATTTGTAATAGACAAAATAGTTTTTTTTTTACTTTTCTCCTCACATTAATTTTTCTCCAAATAAAAAATTACTCCAACTGAAATTTTATTTTGTTACCGTGACTTTTCACTTTTCCTAAAACAATGGGCGTATATATGATAAAAGAAAAAGAAGTCCAATTTACAAGGACTAATTCGTTCATTAATTTTTCTCCCAAAAAAATTTGTTCCTGTTGAAATTCTTTTTTGTTATGGTGACTTTCCACTTTTTCTAAAATATTAGGCGTATATATGTAAAAGAAAAAGAAGTCCAATTTAGTAGGACTAATTCGTTTGAAAAATACTACTTGAATATTTGGTAAGGAATTTTTTTTTTGATTAAAAGACAAACCAAAAGAGTTTTACAAGAAATAGCACAGTTCAAAGAAAAGTCAACAATTTATCTCTTTTAAAAGAGGCATAAAAAAAAAAGGAAAGAAAGAGTACAGTGTTTTTGATTTTACAAAAAACTTGTCTTTCAGAAACTATATATGGATGTATTGAAGAGGTATATCGGTGACAACAAATGTGGTCCTATTATAATGTTATGTTCTTTTTAATTTGTTGTCTTCGCATTTGTTATATTAATTTAATTATATTATTGCACTATAAAGAAGATAGAGTCATGGTGGTTCGTGTGTGCTTCATTATTGTACTATAAAGAAGATAGAGTCGTAGTGGTTCGTGTATGCTTCAGCCTCAAATACATATAGTTGTAATCAATATACAATCGTTTGCATCTTTTTCTCAATTAAATTTTAACTTCTCGAATATTATATCTCAACTATCGTGGATGTTAGAGATCGTTTCAATTTCAAAGACCATCACACGCTTTGAGGGACATCTTTTACCATATGTAAGATTTCATTATTTCTATTCCTTAATAAGGCTTTGTTGCACGCACATTAGCTTTATATATGTGTCTATCTCAATCAATAATACATTATCTGATATTATATTTGTTTATCTTTTTCCTTTTATATTAATCATTCAATTCAATTTTTTTAGAAATAAGAGATTGTGATTATTACCATTTTAGGTTATTATGTTGTTTTCAACGTGTATTTATATGAACTTGACAATCTTTTTTTTTTTTAATTTAAAAAGATGCAAAAAATACGGTGCTTTATTTTAATGACTTAAATAAGTAATAGATTGAACAACAGTAGTTTTGCTATAAACCAAAATTTAAGTACAATCATGCTATGAATCAACTTAGCTTTTCTTATAATTTATTCAATATCAAATAATATTTATTTGATAAATAATTTAATCTTTTAGAATATAACTTTCTTAATCTATTATTTATGTAATATTTAAATTTTTAAATTAATTAAATAAATAATTACTTTATTAAATTTTAATTTTAAAATAATTGATATACTACACATGCTAGGTTGTGTGCAATAGACAAAATATCTTTTCACTATTTTTCATAAACTATAATTATATATAAACACTAATACTAAATATTTTCTAAAACTAAAACTCACCTAATTTATTTTTAAAATATTGTTCATTGCAAAAAGTGTAGGGATCTGCTACATGACGTTTTATGAAAGATTTTGCTACTTATCTGTCTTAATTTCTTAGTTTTATGTAAGTTTGCAAATCTATGGTGTCTTTGGGTTTTCACCTTGAGAAATATTCCAAGGAACTCATTTAAGCTTCAAAATAATGAATGTTGCTATTTGTGTTAGCCTAAAAAACATTAAACTTTCTGCTTTTTTTTTTTGCGTACTGATTTGACTTTGTTTGGGCAATTTTTTGAAACATGATTAGTTGCTGCAAGTTTATAGTATTACTTTTAGATATAACTTTGTCAATCAAGCTGCACATGAACTATCAAAACATATAAATTCATTAAAGTGTAATTATCAAACAATTCCTTATTTGAATTAAGTATCTAGAATTTAGGACTATAAAACCAATTAAATTTTTTACCTCATATAAATCTTTTAAAAGTCAATTATTTGGCATGTCCGTAGCTAAAAATTTTGTTGTTAATTATTATTTTTTGTTTTTGGTAATCACAAGACTACTAATTTGATCTATGTTTCAATAATTTGTTATTCTTTTTGATTGACGACTTGACATGAAGTACACGTGCAATGCACTTGCACTAAACTAGTATATATATATATAAAGGAGAGTCATAGAACAGGTGATGTGGCATCTCTCTCTGACCTCCAAACCTATTTATCTATTTTTTTTTCTTTTTTCAAATATTTCTCTTATTTAAATCTATTTTTCTTGTTAAATTAATACTCTATATTTCTCATTTATTTGAAAGTAATGACATGCACATTTATTTTCCACAAGTCTAAGAATACGTGTAATGCGCGTCTATCTCACTTCAATTAGTTCACTTTGATATTATTTTTAAAAAATATCGAATTAATAAATAAATTAATGATTTTCCTAAATATGCAAAACATTAAAACAAAAAAATAATATATTCATTAAACACTATATAAAAGCATTGAAACAACTTTAAACTAACTAAGAAAAATTATCAAGGCTATAGAACGACACCTAAAACACAAGAAGAGAAACAATTGGAAATCAAAAGGCGTAAGTTAGTATATATTGAACTATACGATAACAAATATAACTAATACTTGATGTAGAATCTGGAATATATATAATTAAAGAATCATAAAGTTAAACGATTCAAATTGAACTCAAGTTTTTAAAGTGTTAACAATTAATAGATTCCATGGTCAATCGGAAACAATCTCTCTATCTCACATTTGAGGTAGTGGTATGAACTGCGTACACTTACCCTCTCCAGACCCCACTTGATAGGAATATATTGGATATGTTGTTGTTGAACAATTAATAAATTCCATCCATGTCAAGCACATCAATCTGCATGAGAGAAAGAACTATCACCGAGTTTAATATTCACGCCAAATAAATGACATGAACTAAGACAACTTTTATTGTAATTACTCTAACCATGCATATAAGAGAAGAGATTGAAGTGTCAAAAGCACCCTGCGACATAATTAACCAAATAAAGGGCATCACTTTATAGATGACAAAAATAAATTTATTTGAAATTCAATTCGAGACCATTATTATTTCGTGAAATTGGTACAAATACAATACTTTTGCACCTTTATTTAGATGTTGATCCTAATAATTAATAAAAAAATTAAAGCCAGATTTACCGATTACATCAAAGCATCCTATCCAAAAAGTAAAATCTTACTCGTCGTCAACAAAATTTTAAACGAAAATTTGCAGCAAAAGTGAGCAACTGTCGTTGAAGAAAATTGAAATTATAAAGATTTTTATAGAAATAGAGGATTCATAAAAAAAAAAAAAAAAAAGGAGATTAATTAATGTGTTAGAGTATTACATATTTTAGTAATTCTTTTTGCATAAAACTTCCCATAAACTTATTAAATTAAGTGGCCAACCCCCCCCCCCCCCCCTCCCCCCCTTTTTTTTTTTGACGAAAGAACGCAGGCAAACTTAGTTTTGTAGTAATTTTTTTCATAACCCAATAAAAAAATCCACATAATTTTATAGTGTGACTATTATAAATATAATAGTAAAAAAACTAAAAATAATATTTTATCTAAAATAAAGACTTTTAGTGAAGGGTAAAAAATTTAGGAGATTTTCTTTTGCCTATTCTTTGGACCTCTTTTCTAATATTTTTTTGGATCAAATCTATTTTAATTGGAAAAGGATTTTGTTATAGAAATTTAACAAAAATAGAGAAATCGTTGCCTATTTTTTGACCATTTTTTGCCTTTTTATTTTTTTGAACATCTTTTACTTTTTTTTTTTTAGGGAACAAACCTATTTTAATTGGAAAAAGATTTTTGTGTAAGAAATTAACCATAATAAGAAAACCTTCTCCATTTAAATTTTAATAAAATATTTAATATCTTATGAAAAGACTATTTTGTCTAAAACAGAGATTTTTAATGAAATGCAAAAAGTTCAACCAATATTTCTAAGGCCCTTCACACTTTTAGTATATTATAGATATAGATATAGATTATAAATATAGATTATAGATATAGGTTATAAAATTATAGATATAAATTATAGATTATAGTTTATAGATTATATATATAGATATAGATATAGATATAGATATAGATATATAGATATAGATATAGATATAGATTGTAGATATAGATATAGATTATAGATATAAATTATAGATTATAGTTTATAGATTATAAATATCGATTATAGATATAGATATAGATTTAGATTATAGATATAGATTTTTGGGGCTTTTCCTACTTTTTTGTCTTAAAAAAATTTCCTCTTTCTTATTTTATTCATTTATGTGCAAAATTAATTACACATTACTCTTTCATCACCATTTCTAAAAAAGTTGAAAGGTCATGACTTTCTCTCTTAATTATAATCAATATATATATATATAAAGGAGGATTAGAGGCATGCTAATGTGGCATACCTCAAAAGTTATGATTGAGGTTTATCTTTTTTGTCAATTTTTTGATATTTTTTTTTCTTATTTTCATCTTATGAAATTACTTAAAATTAAATAAATACTCTTTATTAATTATCCCTTATTTTTTCAATTTGAAATACCAAAAGTCACTATTAATTCGGTCATTAGTGAATCATTTGTGCTATCAAAATAATAAGGCTATAATTGATTGTGCCTGTATTTGATCTCCCTTTGTTTTCGTTCCCGATGCTGTCTCATTACTTGTATGAATCAGATTTCTTCTCCTTTTGTTCATGTAGTTTTTTTTTTCACCAAACTTTTCCTATGCGCCAACAATTCGAAATCCATCTAGGTAAGTATCAAACTTCAAATTTGTAATTAAAGGAAAGAAAACACCCTTAATTTTTATTCCCTCTAAAATTTATTGCCACACTTTATTTAAGGGACAGAGGTCATTGCCTTGATAAGAAAAACCAACAAGATATTCTTCTTTGATTTGTTTCAAGCTTGAATTTTATATATATATCGCCTGGTATAAATCGAGCCCTTGTAGTTGCATGTGTGCAATTTTTCTTTCATTCCCTCTATTAACTCTTAATTTCAGGAGAAGTAATAGTTAAATTTATGTTTCCATTTTATTTGATTTGCAGGAATGGATTACTCTTTGTTGTGGCATCTACTCCAACCTGATTTTGTGAGTGAATATAATAATTGTTAATTCTTCTTTAAAATTTTGTTAGTATTTTTTTTTTTGCTTAAATCTTTTGTTATTTTAGTTTTCTTAGTTTTGAAGGGGTACTTTGTCCTCAAATGTTGGTTGTTCGACCTATGTTGTTCGGATTCTTCAAAAGTGTCAACTGGTCCAACATCGAAAGTGAAGAGTCCATGCAATTTAGTGATTGACTGTATTGGTGATTAACTAATTAATATCTTCCAGTTTCTTATTGCAAGTGAACTCTCAGAAAGAACAGGTTCAAAGTCACGATCAATTCCTTTTTCAAATCCTGCTGCAGCTGCACGATCCCTTCCCGCATGCCATATATGTGTTTTTCCTTATGTTTTTTATCAATTTTATTTATTAATGGAAGTTTTTGTCTTTTTGTGAAATCTGTTATCATGTGTAGGCCTTCAACACAGTTCTAACTCTGTCAAATTACAATCGGCCATCTTCGGAGATGTTGTCTCAATCATGCAATATTCGTCCTTACAGTAAACCATTCTCTTAATTGTGATTTACTATGCTTGAAAAGCAGACATTACTCTTTAGCTAATATAAAAAATTAAACCTGCAGATAAACTGGTGCCTGCAATAGTTCCAAGTAAGTTTTCTTACATTTCTACCTAAAACCTTCTAATTTTTTATGATCTAACCTGTTACTAAGATGCTCGAATATATTTGGTGCACCTCGACTAATTCGACAGAATACCTGCCACCTTCCATCAGCACAACAATAGTGAATACACAACTAAAGAAAAGTAAATCATTTATGCGCATGTGTATCGTTAATGACCAACTCTAATCTTTTTTCTTTTCTTTTGATGAATTAGTGGTCATGTTAGTCAATACCTCTCATAATCTACAGTTTTTTACCATTCTTTTGAAAAATAAAGTAGTACCAAATGGCTAAGCTAATAATGTTCTACTAATTCACTGCTAGATTGCGTAAGAGCTTTAGCCAAACAAAACTAGAGAAAGAGAGAGAAGAAGAGAATGAATGATGCTTCTACTTCTTCTGTGCTAGATTGCACAAGAGCTTTAGTCAGAACAAAGAGAAGAAGCGATTTTAATAACAACAATCATATCTTAATTATGGCATCAGAATCTACATTTTCAAGTTAGTAGTTTTTTTCATAAGTTTCGAATTGATCAAAATGCATCTACCTGTTGTCCATCTAGATTTGAAGGTAATTTCTAAATCATTAATGTGTTAAAGTGCATTCTTTATGTTTTGCTGCCATTTTTTTCACTTGCTGGTAGTATATGAAACTGCATTTGATTTTGCTTATTCGTTGTGGAAGTATAGTGTGTCATCCTCTGGAGATCCACTTTGGAGTGGATGACTTCATAGGAATAACTTTTTTTTATGAGGGTCTTTCATATTTCAATACAATATGTATTTTAGAGAAGAATACAAATTGATATAAACACTGAATAGAAGACAAGGGGTGGACTTACACTATTGTTGGATTAAGCTATCGGTCTAAAAATTGAAATTTCAAATTAGAGAATTTTGAAAGATACCCTGCTTCACTTCTGTGTGAGGTTTTTTTTTTTTGTAAAATACAAATACAATTAACCAGCAAACCAATATACCTACAGAGTATTAGTAAATCTGCATATTTTGTCATGTTTGATCCTTTATCTGGAGGGATATTAGATGAAAATGAAATTTACAGTATTCATATGATGGATGGTCATTTAGTAGATGTGGATCTTCTACAAGAATACCTCAAGCTGCATCTGAAAGACTTGAAGCTAAAACTATCCAATCTTCAAAGGCATGTGCTATTAGATTTTCTACTATGTTTTTTCAAGAATTACTCTTTATTTATCCTGATAATAATGGTTGGGAGAGAGCTTAGGCAACAAATCCCACTATGTAAGATTCTGTTGATTCATGATTAGTTTATTAAAATATTGTTTAGAAATCACGTGGAGTTAATTTACATTGTTTTAATCGATTTTATGTAGTTACCATTCAACATATTTTGTTCTGTTACCTTTTTTCTGATTGCTTTGATTTGATTTTCCTTGAAGTGTAGGACCTAGCAGAGACACTCTCTCTTCCTCTGAGGTAGCGGTAAGTTTTCCGTACACTATGCCCTCCTTAAACTTTATCGTGTGAGAGTATACTGAATATGTTATTGTTGTTGTTTATTTATTTAGTTACTCACTAATAGACCCATATTGATAATAGTACTAAGGCAAGATGTTTGTTAGTCGTTGGTTGTTTGTTAAAAATTCTTGACTACTGCTTGAATTCAGGTTGGATTTTTGGTATCTCTAAGTACTCTCTATACAAATAATTATATCTGAACTAATTTGCTTTCTAAGAACCATCCATCAACAATGTCAATTTGAGTGTTGTTGTTCTGTTGAAAAGATCCGAGAGGCTTGTCCTTGAATTGAAGCCGAACAAGTAGGACGGTTGAAATGATGGAGAAGGAAATAGTGATTAAAGCAAGAATTCCTTAAAGCTTTTTGTAGTGTAGTACTTATTTTTAAAATTTTATTTTCTCAAGTTTTTAGAATTAGTATAATCGGTGGTGCCTAACTTTCAAGACTTTTTAGTATAAAGTGCATAAATCAGATTTTTTTATTTTATTTTTTAAAAGATTTTGGTAATGTTATTTGCCTATCGATGCTTTTATTAATTTCGTATTGTTAAATTCAATGTCGTAACCTCATCTTTTTGTTAGTGAGATGGAGGAGTCATTTCATTTAGGTGAATTTAGGGGGTTATATTTGAAGTTTTTATTTTCAAGTGAATGTGATTTTAACTTATATCACTAATCATTAAAAGTACAAATTAAACATGAATGTCTTATTGTTAATATACTTTTTACAAGTTATCTAAGAGATTTATTAATTAATGAATATTGACTTTTAACAAAAATTTATGGCGGAAGATGAGGCAAGGCAAAACTATCTAACAAAGAGTTTTGTATACTCCTACCCCTCCACAAGTTTTACCCAAGTTGTCAAAAGATTATATTTTGATTTTCTTATCGCCACTTGAAGCGCAGGTAAATTTACTAGTATATATATAAAGGAGAAATAAGACAAGAATGATGTGGCACCTCTCAATGGCCACCATTTCTATTTATCTTTTTTCTTTTTTTTTTTTTTGAGATTTTTCTATCTTTTTCTTATTTTCAAATTAAAGAATTAGCAATATTCTACTCTATTTATTGAGTGTCATTAAAATTATTAATAATGGTTGTTTTAAGTTGAGAAAGAGGTGAAAAGCCTATTATTTATTGTTGTAATGTTATGGCTGGGACAATGAGTAGTTTGACTTGTGAGGGCAACGGACTGAAGCAGTAAATGAGAAAACAAATAGTCATTTTTTTCCAAAATAAAATCTCTCTTTACCCACTATACATTACACAAAAATATCAGTTAAACGACCATCTCTTATTGCTCTTCAATTTTTTTTTTGCTTCTTCTTCTGCTTCAATTTGGACTTAACATGCAGTTGTTTAGAATGCTTTTCATATTCCTTGATTGCAAATGCAGGATGGGGAGGTTCTTGCAGAAACACTACCTTCTCTTCAAGCTCAAGAAAAAGCTGATGATACAACCAATTATATCATTGAAACAGCTATTGAGGATTTTGAATCAATTGAAATTGATCAACAAGCAAGTCTATTCACTTTTTACCATTACATACTATATTTGATACGTCATTTCAGGAGTTATAATTCTAATTCTTACATTTTTCATTCATACATCATTCGCAGATTGACAATATGCCACCAGAAACAGCGCCTTCTGCAGAACAAGATCATCACTTTGAGGATTCTGTCAAAGACTTAAATAATGGTGAGATTTTATTTTAGATGATTTTTTCATGTAAAGACATCATTTTAGAAGATAATACATTTGAGTGTTGTCTATTTCTAGCCAAGATTCTTTTGTATAGCCAAATATTTGTACATGTTTAAAATAATTTATCTTTTTTTAGACTAACACATCACGCAAGTTTTTCATGGAATCATCTGTTAGTCAACTATTTGATTTTTGACCCACTTGAAAATAAAACTCTTAATGTGATTCATGGTATTTGGAAACTGGACATTTCTTAGGCCTGCTGCAGGTTACAGATTAAGGTGTGAAGTGCTGGAAAGAAATAACGGCCCATGTTTGCCAAAAATTGTGCTACAGGTGACCAATACCTTAGGTTGTTTGGAGATGTTCTCTTATAATTGTTCTTTCATCTTCCGTTTGATCCCCATTTTTTTAATGGGATGATGCATGTGATGTATCTTTATGAAAAGAGTAGATGCAGAGAATTTTGAACTTGTGGTTGTCAAAAATCATGACTTGCTTACTGTCTTTTATATTTTAAATAATTTAGCTTGATTATGTTAAAAAATGTTTATTTTATGGATCTTAGTTACATAATTAAAAATGACTTTTCTACTTTGAAACTAAATTAAATCGTGTTCTAACTTTTGATCTATGATTTATCATAAATTAGTCATGTGTTTATGTCAGAGTTTAATGACAACAGAGTATAATTTTTGTGGAAAATTTATAAGAATTGTTGCATTGGTTATATTTTTGTGTGTGTTGCTCATTAACTTTTTGGAGGTTCAAGCTTGCAAGTTACTTGTGAGTTGTGACCCTATGGAAGGCATGGTTTACCATAGTATTTGGAGAGAGAATTAAGTGATTTCATTAAGTCAAAAGGATGAGTGTGGTAGCAATAAGTGAGTCAATTGTCCGAGAAACATGTAAATACAATGACAAATTTGCTAACAATCGATCTGGTCCAATCACTAACTAAAGAAAATTGTGTATACATATGATTAATGTTTGTCTAAGAAGAGTCTGAATTATTTTTGAAAATATGAGAAAATATCTTTCATATTCTTAAGAAAGAGATTTGCTTATAGACGCCAATCTATAGTTTGGTGCTTATCCTTTTAATAATGCTTGTGCTCTTAGATAAAGTGTTTGCTCTTCAAAAGATAATGATGTCCAAGAAGTTCTTAGTGGAAGCATGATACAATCTGGAGTTTCTTAGTATTGACAAGTTCTCAATCAAGAAGCTATACTTGAAGATGTTAGGAGGAATCTCAGAAAGTTCTATGATTAAGAAATATTTGTAATAAATTTGGAGTTCCTAAGTGGTGCTTCATGGTGATGGAAGACCAAATAAATACAAAGGATAAGTGAGGTATATTATAGCTAACAGTGAGTATATTCTTTGTAGGATGGCTAATGAACTTTAGATGAAACTTATTTTTCAATGTGTTTTCTCTTCTACTATACATCTAAATTATTGCAATGGCTCAGAATATGTAGACGAGCTTTATAGGAAGAAGTGGAGTGGACAGTTATGAAATATGAATCATGAATGGAAAAAAAGAATTAAGGTAGAGGTTTATAGGATGACACTGTAAGGATAGCATATGCTAAATTTCATTAAAGTATGGCTAGCATATTATTAATTGATTTTATATTTATATGTATGAAATTATATAATTACTTTTTTATACATATTATTTGAGAGAAGTTCTATATGAGGTTGGAGATGATTTCTACTTTGATGAGAATGTGGAGTTAATGTATGGTTACTAGTAGGGGGTGTACACAGGTCGGGTTGGTTTGATTTTAATTAAAAAAAAATTAAACCAATCATGTCAGTTTATTAAAACTATAAACCAAATTAAACCAACATGAAATTGGATTTTTCGGTATAGATTTTAGTCGATTCTTTTGATTTTTTTGGATTTTTTTATTTTTTATAATCATTAGTTTTTATAATTATATTGTGATTGAAGACTAGATCAAATATGTTTTCACTCATGTGCTAATGAAAAATCACAATTATAAAAAAAATGAGGAGTGAAAAACTCTCTTGAAACTAAAAAGTAAGATGAAGAGTGAAAAGTTTAGGTTTTAAGTTTATATTGGATTTTGAATCATTTAATTAGCAATCAATGGACAAATATTACAACTTAAAGACCCTAATCTGAATATATATCTACATTTACTTTCAAATATTGAAAATTACTAAAACTAATTAAAAAATAAATTATAATTAATATTTTAGGTATAAAGGATTAAAATTATGTATGTATGTATGTATGTGTGTGTGTATATATATAATGTCGGTTTGATTCGGGTTCGGTTTGAATATTTTTTGGTTAACACCAAACCAAATCAAGAATGATCGATTTTTTCTAACACCAAACCAACCAAATCAAATCATAAGTCAATTTTTTCCTCGGTTTGATTTGGTTCGTCGATTCGGTTTATAACCAATTTATGATATTTCAAATGGCAAAATAAAATGATAAAGTTTTAGTGATCATAGAAGTGTGTTTTAAATAAAAACGAGAAACATAAATAACATAATATGACACCTCTCTATGACCATTAATTATATTTATTTATTTTTCTTTTGGGGGGCCTTTTTCACCTATTTTAATTCATTTTTCTATAATAAAGGATTAAAATTATTTTAATATATCACTCATGTTGGTCATTAAACAAAAGAAAATAATTCTATTTGTATTCCTCATTAATGGTGTATTAATGGTGACTATTACAAGTGAATAAGCACTATGAAATTAATCTTTAAGAAGTGAATAGGAACACAATTAACTATATACCGGCTATGAGATCCGGTCTTTGTGATGAAAGAGGTAAAGATTGAAAATTAAATCAAGCCATAAACTTTTCTATGAAAATATAGTTACTAAAAGGCTATTTTCACATTATTGTCAAATTAAACTTGTGACGTTGGGAGGACTAACAATGTAGAAGAAAAAGCAAAAGAGCAGAGCATACGGTTCCATAATTACTCAAATAAAGATAGGGCCCTAGGGAATTTCATATATTGAAACATATTAGAAATATGCTTAAATTCTTGACTCTTCTTTGAAAAAATAAAAAGCAAAATCTTAGATAATTTAATACTTAGTGATAGTGTTTTATATTCATTTTTTTATTATATCCATCAAAAGGTTAATTAGTAGACTTGTTTGCAAATCTCTATTTAGACATAAACTTCTTTTAATGTGTTCAATAACCATGTGAAACACGGTTATACTTACTAGTTCTTGATAAGAAGAGAAAAAATAGAGAGAAAAAATAGAAAGAAAAAAAGTTTTTTTTTTTAATTGTTGAAAGGAAGAATGATGAATTCAGAGGTTAGTGGTAATTCAATGTCATCATCATCAATATAAGGAAACAACAATCACCTGGTTTGAAAACCTATTTCAAGACTCCAGAAGGAAGGTACAACCTTCAGTATGATAAGACTCATCCTGCTGACCTTCTTCATTATGCTCATGGCAAGACTATTACTCAGGTATAAAGATTATCTTTTTTCTAATTCGTTATGTTTATTGATGTTAATAGGATGTGTACAATAGACTCTTGTGGTCTGATCCTTCCGTGGACCCGGTGCATAAAGGGAGTTTTAGTGCACCGGACTACCCCTTTTTTTATGTTTGTAAGATGGTCAAGATTGAATTTTTGAGTTGAGTTTTGGAAGGGGTTTGGCTAAATGGTTAATTTCAAGTTTATTGGTCTGTAAGATGATTAAGATTGGATTTTGGGGGTTTGGATAATATGGTTAATTTTGAAGTTTAGTTGTTTATAAGATGATCAGGATTGGATTTTGAGCTGAGTTTTGGAAGGGTTTTGGCTAATATGGTTAATTTCAAATATTTAGTGTGAGTTCGAAGATTAGGATAGAAAGTTAGTTAGTAGTCGTGCCCTTTTTCACAGGGTTTATGTTAGAGTGTATGCCCTACTAATTTTAACATTCAACTCTACTGGTTGCCTATCTGTAGAACAGATAAGTAAACGTGGTTCACAGAAGTAAAAATTGAACACAGTATTTTACGTGAAAAACACCTGGCTCAAGAAAGGTGTAAAAAATCACGACCTGTACCTCTACAGAATTTAACCCTAACTTCACTATAAATCTTGAGCCTCAACAATCAACAATATTACAAGACTTCTTGTAAAACTAGGAATTAAAACTTCTAACTCCTATACTACAAAAACACAAATCTTCCCAAGATAAGTGTTACCAAGTCTTCGAGTTCCCTAACTTGAAAACACAACTCCTAACTCAGTTTATAGATCACTGAGACTAGAACAATGACTCATTACGAACCTATCTATTACAAACAGTTTAAAACTTGCTAAGTAGGGGATCAGGTTCTTCTTCTTCAAGTAAGTGAACTGTTTTGCTGATTATTGATTATCTTTTCAGTGCACTAAGTTCCTCCTTTGAAAGTCGTTTCTTCTATTTAAGACAACATCTAATAGATTTCTTTAGTTGATGTATATTTCTATCTTCACTAGGACTCCCAGTTAGTTTCACTCATTCTTTACTGCCTTCTCTCCAGACTTTTTTTTTAACTAAACTTTTTTGAGATTTCTTGTTCAACTCAACTTCTGCAACAACTCAACTTCTGCAAGATTTTTTTTAAACCAAACTTCTGCAAGACTTCTTGTTTAACTCGACTTCTGTTGTGATAAGTGTTATCCACTCCTATTTTGCACGCAGAGTCATTTTTTCAATAACTTGCCTGCAACTTTGCTCACTTGGATGGAACATCTAGCATAAGATATTTTATTCACATGTCCATCATCAAAACTTCACACAGTCCCTAACAAATTCCTCCTTTTTGATGATGACAAACTTAACAGCTTAGCACCCAGTTATTCAATCCTGACATACTCGGTAAAGGATTCAAAATAGAAAATCACAGAATAAAACAAGTTAAGTTGGGTTATAAGTATTGTATAATCTGTTCTTCCCCCTTTTGACATCACTGAAAAGCTGGAACACCAAGTGAAAATAGTCCAATAATTTATGGCCACTAGGGCTATCACTAAAATATTCAAGAATCAAAGCAAGAGAACAGCTATGCATTTAAGAAAACAGAAGTAGGACATATTAAGTAGAAAAAAATCCATTGCAGTTATAGAACAAGGTACAATTTATCATAAACCAACAATAGCATCAAAACAGAAACAACTAGGACAAAGAGACAGTAAGAAAAGATGCCTAAGGTACTAAGAAGGGCTTAAGTGGATGAGAAAGAGGGGATAAGAAAGGTCAACTTCCAAATGATATTAGCATTTTCAGCTCTTTCTTTTTCTAATATGACTGTGAGGGAAGCAATTTAAGCTTGAAGGTCCTGTTTCTCCTCCTCATGAGCTGCCTGGGCAGCCTCCAACGTAGCTTGTGCCACTTCTACCTCACCTTGCTTGGCAGCAAGAGCATTCCTCAACCTCTGCATGGGGTTGTCAGCACTCCTCATAGCAACAGGTAACATAGCATGGTTCACAGATCCAATAACATCCTTTGTGGTCTGCAGTGACCATACTTTGACAGGAACATAAAAATTCTCAAAAACAGGGGCAAACCAGAACTCATATGGCAAAGCATGAACATTTATATCTTGGAGTAAGACCCTTTGCATGTGCTTGATGATGAGTCTAGGTAGGTCTATAGGAATTTGGGAATCTAATAGTTCCATCAAGGTGAGATTAATAAAATTGGCAACTGTTTTCCTTTCCTACCTAAGTAGGATCATTTTGTGAACCACATCAAAATAAAATTGATAAATGGTGGACATTTCATTCTTCAAGACCCTACGATATGCAAGAAAATAAGGATTTCTAGAGAATTTCCTGGAGATATCAAGAGCAGATGGAAGATTTTCAAGAGGTGGCCAAACACCTTTCATAAAATGTGCCCAACCTCCAGAAGGAACATAAAAAATCCTAGCTAAATCAGTTGGATAGAGATTGATGGTTTTCCCATTAACTGTGGTGGACAATATTTCCCCAATAGCAACTCCATTTGTGTAAAACTCATAAACTTCATTCTTTCCAAACTTTCTTTGTGATCACCTTGCAGAAACTGGTGTGACCATCCTTGAATTATCAATTTTGTGACCAGGATATCCATATCAGGGCCCAAAAACCAGTGACAACCCTTTCTCTAGCCAACTTTCATTTTAGAAAGTGGAGAACATGTGCTGACTGAGAAGACTTATCGACATAATTATCAACATCAAAATCGATGTCAAGATCAGGATTAATTTTAGTGGATGGAGCAGAAGAAGTATCAGGAAGATAGTCAGGAACTGGGTCTGATGAGTCAGCAGGAATAGGTTTGGGGACTTATTTCTTCGGACATAATGTAGATGATGAGGAAGATTTTGAGAAAGAGGAGGCTTTGATAGTAGTTGCGGGTTTTGAGGAAGATGAAGTTTTTGAAGTAGGTTGGGAAGATGATTTACGGGACAAAGAGGATTTAGGAATTTTTGCCAAAATAGTTTTCTTCTTTCTTACTGAACGAAGAAGGATATCACGAGAGGATGCTTGTGGAGATGAGGGACCAGAGGTAGTAACCCATTTATTTTTACTAGCACGAAATGCTTCTTCCAGAGAAGCATCTTCTCATTGCTTCTTTCCTCAAGCATAAGGAGTACGAGGAGTAGAATTAACAGGGGAGGGTTCAACATGGATAATATCATCAGCTTCAATGGAGATGAAGGAGGGTTTTTTTGTGGCTTGGATCTGGATCTTCGTGGAACTAGATTAGTAATAGGGATATCATCTCGATCAATGGGAGTGTCATCTTGATCAAGAATCTAAAGAGGGATTGGAGGTGGCAGTGCAGATTCAGAAGAGGGTGAGGATTTGAAAGAAAAATTTACAAAAGGGTTTTAAAAATTCTAAAACAATGCAAAATCAGATAGCTTGATAGAAGGTGAGGGATGAATAAGAGGGGGTAAGGTAATATTAGGATGAATAATAATGGCTTTTGGTAAAGTAGAAGTGGAGTTAGTAGGTGGTGAAGAAGAAGATGCCATGGTAAAATTTGTGATGTCCAGTGATTTTCTTTATAGAGATAAGTGTGATGAATGAGAATAAAGGGAGGAAACATATTTAAGAAGGAGAAGAGAAAGATAAATCATGGAAGAATTGTATTTGGAAAAGGTAACTTAATAATGACTTGGTTCAGTTCTGATGGGAAAGGACTGACAACCTTTTTTGAAAAAGAAGACTTTTGGATTTTTGGCGGCTTAGGGGTAACAAAAGAGAACATGTAGACAACCTGTTTCTCTTCAGACTATTATGGAAAACAATAATCATACCTGGTTTTTGACTTAGTCAATGAAAAAAATTGCCTTGATGTTCCAGTCTAACTGCAAAATCAATACATAGCTAAGTCAATTTACCTTAAATTCTTGGAATTAGGATACACAATAAACATGTGTAAGACTGAATTACTCAACAATCACTTATGAGCAGCTTATTCTAGTCAATCATTGAGGGAGATTTATATAATTTTAATCATCCCCAAGGCTAACCTATTATTTTCAAAATATTCTATACTCAAGGCCTTAGTAAATATGTCAGCAATTTGTTCCTCAGTAGAATAAAACATAATTGATATATGACCTTTTTCAACATTATTTCTAAGAAAGTGATGTCTAATATCAATATGTTTGGTTCTTTTATGTTGAACAGGATTTTTAGCTATGTTAATAGCACTTGTATTATCACAAAAAATGAGAACACAACCAACATCTATACCAAAATCCATAAGTTATTGCTTAATCCATAGCAATTGAGCACAATAAGAACCTGCAACAACATATTCAGCTTCAGCAGTAGACAAGGCTACTTAGTTTTGCTTCTTAGTGGACTAGATAATCAGACATGATCCAAGGAAGTGTGCCATGCCTGTAGTGCTTTTCCTGTCTACTATCCTACATAATCAGCATCAGAGTATCCTACCAAATTAAAGTTACTACCTTTAAGATACCATAATCCAAGATCACCGGTTCCTTTCAAATATCTGAAGATTCTTTTCACAGATTTTAGATGTGATTCTTTTGGCTTTGCTTGAAACCTAGTACATAGTCCTACACTAAACACAATGTCAGGTCTGCTTGCTGTGAGGTACAATAATGACCCTATCATACCTCTATACATCTTTTCCTCCACATCAGGACCTATTTCATCTAAATCAAGCTTTATGGCAGTGGCAATGGGAGTACTGATCTCTTTGCCCTCTTACATGGAGAATCTCTTAAGAAGTTCTTTGACATACTTCTATTGATGGATCATTGTCCCAGATGTTGTTTGTTTTATTTTCAACCCCAAGAAGTAATTCAGCACTTCTATCATGCTCATCTCAAACCAACAGCTCATGAGTTTGGCAAACTGATGAGTTATATTCACGTTTGTTGAACCAAAAATAATGTCATCCATATATACCTGTACAACCAATAAATCCTTTCCATTAGTTTTTAAGAAAATGGTATTGTCAATTTTACCTCTGGTGTGCCCATGCTCTAGTAGAAACTTTGATAATCTCTCATACCAAGCCCTTGGTGTTTGTTTCAACCCATACAAGGCTTTATCCAGCTTGTACACATGATCAGAAAAGTCCTTGCTCTCAAATCCTGGAGGTTGCTTAACATACACCTCTTCCTTTAGGATGCCATTCAGGAATTCACTCTTCACATCTATCCGATAAAGAATAAACTCCATATAAGCCTCAAAGGCAACAAGTAATCTTATAGCTTCAAGTATTTCTACAGGAGAAAAAGTCTCATCAAAGTCAATTCCTCCTTCTTGGTTGTATCCTTGGACCACCAGTCTTGCCTTGTTTCTTGTGACAATTCCATGCTTATCAATTTTATTTCTGTACACCCACTTAGTTTCAATTACTGATCTATCTTTTGAGAGAGTAACTAGGTGTCATACTTTGCTTCTCTCAAACTGATTCAACCCTTCCTGCATGGCTATGATCTAATCAGCATCAAGTAAGGCTTTAGTTATCTTTTTTGGCTCAATCTCTGACAAGAATGCCTTGAAGGCACACATACTTCTCAAACCAGACCTTGTATTATCCCATAGGCAAGATCAGTCAGAATATTTTTCAATAGGATGTGATCCTTGATACTTATATCCTTTTGGGATCAAGCCTAGTGAACTACTTACTAGGATCACAGCTGATGTTTTGAGCTGGAATAATTTGTGGCTCAGTTCCCCTCATTACTGTGCCTTCAGCTTCAGTTCCCCTTGTTGAGGTGCCTCCATGTTTGATAGCTCCAGTCAATGAACCAGGTTGGGTAACCTGTTTCTCAGTGTCACTTCCTTCCTGCAGGTTAGTCTTAACACAAGATTCATCAAAAATCACATGCATGCTTTCTTCAACATAATTAGTTCAGTTGTTTAAAACCCTATAGGCCTTGCTATGAAGTGAATAACCTAAGAAGATTCCCTCATCACTTTTAGCATCGAACTTTCCCAGATTATCCTTTCCATTATTGTGTATGAAATATTTACAACCAAAGGTTCTAAAATGAGAAATATTTAGCTTTCTTCCTTTTAGTGATTCATGGGGAGTCTTCTGTAACAAAGGTCTGATCATGTACCTATTTAAAATATATATTGCAGTACTTATTGCCTCAGCCCACATGTTTTTAGCAATATTTATTGCAAGCATCATTATTCTAGTCATATCTTCCCAGGTTCTATTTTTTCTCTCTACCACTCCATTTTGTTGTGGTGTTCTAGGAGTTGAGAAGTTGTGATCTATACCATTTGATGAACAAAATTCCAAGAACTTTGCATTTTCAAATTTTGTACCATGGTCAGACCTCATGGAAACATTTTCTTTTCAATTTTCTTAATAAAAATTTCAAAGACATCAAAGGCATATTCTTTAGATGACAGAAACAAAGTCCAGGTGAACCTGGAATAATCATCAACAATTACAAAAACATACCTTTTTCCACCTCTGCTTTAAAGTCTCATGGGTCCACATAAGTCCATATAAATCAGGTCAAGGCACTTGGTAGTACTAACATGGTTCTTTGACTTAAAAGAGGATCTTACCTGCTTCCCCCTTACACATACACTACACAACTTTTCTTCCTTGAACTTGGCTTTGGGTAAACCCAAAACCATGTCTTTGGAGGAAAGTATGTTTAGTTGTTTCAGACTTGTATAACCAAGTCTCCTGTGCTAAAGGAGGGGATCATTTTCTACGGCACTTAGACAAGTCAACTCAGGTCCTGGTAGTTCCATGATGTCAGCTTTATATACATTTCTGTATCTTCTTACAGTGAGCACAATCTCTTCGGTGTCCATCCTTTTGACATTGACTCCTGCAGCAGTAAAAACAACTTTATTACCTTTGTCACACAGTTGTGATATGCTCAACAGGTTATGCTTTAATCCCTCTACAAGATAGACATCCTCCAATGCTTTTGACTCAGATGAGCCAATTTTTCGAACTCCAGTAATGATTTTCTTTTTTCCATCACCAAAAAAAACTTCTCCTCCATCTATTTTAGAGAGTGAAAGGAATTTTTTCTTGTCACTAGTCATATACTTTGAGCAAGCACTGTCTAAGTACCAATGCTTTTGTTTTCTTTCACCTTCTCCTGAAAAAGAAATCAAAGATTAGTCTTAGGAACCTAGACAAGCTTGGGTCCTATTTTATGGGTGAAAGGATGAATTAAATTTCTTCTAGTCCATGCAGGAACATGTAGTGCAACCTGTTTCTCTGATCAGAACTAGATTTGTTCTTTTTGATCTGAGAAAATATGTTAGCTAGTTTTTGACTATTTAATCTACTTCTGACAGCCACTGGACATTTCATGGTGGGATGTCCAAGGTTGCCACAGATATAACATAAATCTTTAGGATCATCAAAACTTTTGTGAAATTCTAACCCGGCCTTTTCATGGTAATTTATTTCACTCAACATGTGAACAATTTTTGAGGAGTGTGTCCACCTATTTTCTCTTTCAAGATCAAGTTTTAACTTAGAAACTTCTTGAACCAACTTAATCATTTTTCAGTTAAATCATGGCATTCTTGTTTGTATTTAACCAGCTCAAGTTCAACATTTTCTTGTTCTTTAATTATAGCCTTTTTTCCATTTTTAGTGAGAGTTAATTTAGAACTTCAGACTTGAGATCATTGTTTGAAATCTCAAGTTCTGCAACTTGTTTCGTGAGAGTATAATTTTCTTTATCAACTATACCTGTGCAAGCCTTTAAATCAATGAGATCAAATTTTAGACTTGCAAGACTGTTGAACAATTCATCCCTATCAGAAGTTAATTCTTGGAAGTCATCAATCAGTGCACTCATCAAGGAAATAAGTTTTGGTTTTGAAAACAATTTCAGCTTTTCTTTGAGTTCAAGTATACTTACCTCAAAAGCATCATCTTCTTCTTCTAAATCTAAGTCTTCAAGAGCCATGAATGCAGTTTCATCAACTTCATCCTTGTCTGAATTAGACCCTCAGGCTGCTATTATTGCATGTTCCTCCTTTCTTTTTGCCTTTTCTTTCAGTTTCTTTTCAGCCCTTTCTTTCTTTTATTCTATTTATCAAACTGGATAGTCTCTGATCTAATAATCAGTTTTGCCACACTTGTAGCAACCATTTGGATTGTCTTGGAACATTTCTTACTATTTGTTCCCTTCTTCTTCTTAAAGAATTTACTGAAGTTCTTAGTTATGAAAGCAACTTGTTCCTTATCAAGTTCAAATTCGTCATCACTATCCGAAGCTTTCAATGCCAAGATTTTCTCTGGAGCTGCTTGTTCTTTGGTTCCATCAACTTCTATTTCGTAAGTTCTTAAGTTCCCTACTAGTTCATCTAGGGTCATACCTGTAAGATCTTTTTTTGCCTCCCTGATTGCAGTTACCTTAATATTCTATTTTGATTTAGGTAATACCCTTAGTACCTTTTCAACTCGTTCCTCCTCAGAGATGACTTTTCCTAAGGAAGTCGACTCATTTGTTAAGGTGGTAAGACTTGTCATCATCTCATGTAGGGTTTCATTTTTCTTCATTTTAAATGTCTCATTCTCAGTAAAAAGAAAAGAAATCCTGGATTTTCTTAATTGAGAGGTACCTTCATGAGCATTCACCAGTGCATCCCAAATTTGCTTAGCAGTGGTGCAAGTTGATACCCTGTTGTATTCAACAGGTCCTAATGCACAGACCAAGATGTTCTTGGCCTTAGCATTTTTCTTCAAGGCCAAAAAGTCATCAAGAGTAAATTCACTCCTTACTTTCTTGACTGGTTCACCATCAATCAATTTCTTTAGAATAGTGGGACCATCAGTAATCCTACCCCATAATTCATAGTCTTCACCTTGGATGAACATCTTCACTCTTGCTTTCCACCAGATAAAGTGAGAGCCATAAAAAAGTAGAGGTCTAGTAGTTGACTGACCTTCACTGTGACCAGTAGGAGGTGCAGAATTCATCATTGATCTTTTCTTAGGTGCTAGCCTTATTTAAGAAAACCTCACCCTGATATCACTTGTTAGAGTGTATGCCCTATTAATTTTAATATTTAACTGTACTGGTTGCCTATCTGTGGAACAAGTAAGTAAACGTGGTTCACAGAAGTAAAAACTGAACACAGTATTTTTACGTGGAAAATACCAGGCTCAAGAAAGGTGTAAAAAACCACGACATGTACCTCTATAAAATTTAACCCCAACTTCACTATAACTTTAAGCCTCAACAATCAACAATATTACAAGACTTCTTGTAAAACTAGGAATTAAAACTTCTAACTCCTATACTACAAAAACACAAATCTTTCCAAAAAAAGTGTTCCCAAGTCTCCGAGTTCTGTAACTTGAAGACACAACTCCTAACTCAGTTTATAAATCACTGAGACTAGAACAATGACTCATTACAACTCAAAAAACCTATTTATTACAAACAGTCTAAGACTTGCTAAGTAGGGGATCAGGTTCTTCTTAAAGTAAGTGAACTGTTTTGCTAATTGTTGATTATCTTTTCAGTGCATTGAGTTCCTCCTTTGAAAGTCATTTCTTCTATTTAAGCCAACACCTAATAGATTTCTTTAGTTGATGTATATTTTTATCTTCACTAGGATTCCCAGGTAGTTTCGCTCATTCTTTGTTGCCTTTTTTCCAGACTTCTTATTTGACTGAACTTCTTCGAAATTTCTTATTCAACTCAAATTTTACAACAACTCAACTTCTACAAGACTTCTTGTTCAATTTGACTTCTATTGTGATAAGTGTTATCCACTCCTATTTTGCACGCAGAGTCATCTTTTTAATAACTTGCCTGCAACTTTGTTCACTTAGATAGAACAGCTAGCACAACATGTTTCATTCACATGTTCATCATCAAAACTTCACACAGTCCCTAACAGTTTAGTATGTCTTTTTTCTTTTTAATTGTGTTGTTTGATGTTAATTTCAACTTTAGTGGTTTGTAAGATGTTTAACGATTGGATTTTTGAGCTGAATTTCAGAAGGGGTTTGGCTAATATGGTTAATTTCAACTTTAGTGGTTTGAAAGATATTCAAAATTTAATTTTTGAGCTGATTTTTAGAGGGGGTTTGGCTTATATTGGTTAATTTCAAACATTTTGTGGGAGTTTGAGGATAAGGTAAAAGGTAGTTAGTAGTCGTTCCAGAAGAAAGATACAAGGTTCAGTATGAGAAAAGTCCTTCTACTGGGCTTCTTCATTATGCTTATGGAAAAACTGTTACTCTGGTATAAAGGTTAGTTCTTAAGCTTTTGTGGGTTCTTGTATTTTTCTTATTAATTCTATTGATTGATGTTAAATTCAACTTTGGTGGTTTTTAGATGGTTAAATATTGGATTTTTTAGCTGAGTTTTTGAAGGGACTTGGTTAATATAGTTAATTTTAACTTTAGTGGTTTGTAAGATACCCAAAATTGTATTTTTAGCTTTGTTTTAAAAGGGGTTTGGATTCAGCTTTAGTGGTTTGTGAGATGCTCAAAATTAGATTTGAGCAGAGCTCAAAATTAGATTTGACCAGAGTTTTAGAATGGGTTTGGCTAATATAGTTAATTTCAAGTTTTGTGGTTTATAAGATGCTCAAAATTAGATTTTGAGCTGAATTTTAGAAGGGGTTAGGCAAATATGGGTTAATTCAAACATTTAGTGTGAGTTTGAGGATTAGAGTAGAAGGTTAGATAGTAGTCGTTCCCTATTTCAAGATTCCAGAATAAAGATACAAGCTTTAGAATAAGAAGACTTATCCCGTAGAGTTTCTTCGTTATGCTGATGGCAAGACTGTAACTCAGGTATAAAGATTATCTTTGGATGTTTATTTTATTTATTGATGGTAATTTCAACTTTAGTGGTTTGTAAGATAATCAAGATTGGATTTGAGCTGAGATTTTGAAGGGTTTTTACTAATATAGTTAATTTCTACTATATTTGTTTGTAAGATGTTCAAAGTATGAGAAGACTCTTCCTGTGGAGCTTCTTCATAATGCTCATGGCAAGACTGTGACTCAGGTATAAAGATTATCTTTGGATGTTTATTGTGTTTATTGATGGTAATTTCAACTTTAGTGGTTTGTAAGATGGTCAAGATTGGATTTTTGAGCTGAGATTTTGAAGGGTTTTTGCTAATATAGTTAATTTCAACTATAGTGGTTTGTAAGATGGTCAAGATTGGATTTTTGAGCTGAGATTTTGAAGGGGTTTTTGCTAATATAGTTAATTTCAAATATAGTGGTTTGTAAAATATTCAAATATGGATTTTGAGCTGAGTTTTAGAAGGGTTTAGCTAATATGGGATAATTTCAAACATTTAGTGAGAGTTCGAAGATTAGGATAGAAGGTTAGTTACTTAGTTAGTAGTCGTTCTAGAAGAAAGATACAAGCTTCAGTATGAGAAAACCCATCCTGCATAGCTTCTTCACTATGCTGCTAGCAAAACTGCTCAGGTATAAAGATTAGTTCACAGGCTTTTATGGGCTCTTTTTTCTTCTTCTTCTTAATTGTGCTTATTGATGTTAATTTCAACTTTAGTGGTCTGTTAGATGATTAAAGATTGGATTGTTAGCTGAGTTTTTGAAGGGGTTTGGCTAATATGGGTTAATTTCAAACATTTAGTATGAGAGGTATAGTGATCAAATCTTAATCTTTGGTGGGTTCTTGTCTTATCTCTTTGACTTTAATGGTATGTTCGATGGTTAAAGATTGGAATTTTGAGTTGAGTTTTACAAAGGGCTTGGCTAATATGGTTAATTTCATGTTTATTGGTTTGTAAGATGCTCAAAATTAGATTTTTTGAGTTGAGTTTAGAAGGGGTTTGGCCAATATGGATTAATTTCAGACATTAAGTGTGAGAAGTATAGTGCACAGTGTAGACCCTTGTTGTCTGGCCCTTTCCCTGACCCGCACATAATGAGGTGCTTTAATGCATCAGACTACCCTTTTAGTGTGAGAGGTATAAGGATTAGCTCTTAAGCTTTGATAGTACTTAGTTCTTGTCTTTTTTCTTCCTAATTATGTTTATTGATGTTAAGTTCAAATTTAATGGTTTATAGGTAATAGGGTCAAAGAGGCATCTTAGCACTTGAGGACATGAAGACGTGAGTGAAGACCCGAGCTTGTGGGGATGCCCATCTAAGGAACAATCTTTGAAGTGTAGAGAACAAGTCCCACACTCCAAAGTTGTTACTGTTCATCCGTCACTGTTCATCCTTCCATTTGCAAGGGTTTTTTGGTCATTTGTAATAAGTTTCCCTAGCTATAAATATAACTGTATTAGTTCATTTTGGGGAAGATTTTTGATGATATTTGTAGCCTCTTTTGAGAGCCTCTTAGCAAGGTGGAATCCTTGGGCAAGGTGGAATCCTTGTGTTGATGAAACACTTAGAAACGGAGATTACTTGGGGATTCCAGTTCCCTTGAGGTCATGTAAGAGATAGGTTTAGGTTGTGTGTGATGTTAAAGGTCCAAAAGTGGAATAAGCTTTTGGGTTGTTAATATTACATCTTTAGTTGTCTATCTATCTATCTTTATCTTATTGCACTTTATATGTTTGTAGTGGACTGTTTTTGTGTCTTGTTGAATCTGAAAGTTGTGTTCATCTTGTTCATCACGTGTTGTTGCTATTTTTTTAGTGGGTTTTACTCTTGATATCACTTTCTTTTTTATTTTTCTTGTGAATCTGAGATAGGTTATCAAAAGGGTCCACAGTTCTTGAACTAGTGGATTGATTTTGGTGTTTGTGTTGTCGTGTTCTTGGGGAGTTTTGGTATCATTTGGTATAAAAGCAAGGCTGGTTTGGTTCCTACACTACCAATCTTGGGTTCACTTGGATGAAAATTAAAAAAAAATATAAAAAATTACTGAAAACTAAAAAATTCCAGAAAATTGAAATCTTGTTCTAGTTCTTGGCCGAATCTGGATTTTGTCGTTGTCTTGGCCAAAAATTTTATTTTCTTGTCTAGATCTAGAAGTCATTTTGTTTGTTTTGTTGATTCTAGTGTTAGTATCTTCATCACTAACACTCTTGAGTCTAGATCTAGATCTGAACTTGAAATGTTGATGTTGTTGTTGTGAACCAAATTATGACCGATTGTTGTTGCGGGTTTGAAACTTGAACGTGTGATGTGTTGTTAGTTCAAGGTTTGAACGTGTTTGGTGGTTATTGTGTTGTATTTTTAAGCTTGGAAAGGTGTTGTTGATGTTTGTGGTCCAACTTGAACCTTAGAACTTCAAGATTCAAAAATTTTGTTCTTCACATCTTCATCTATTGTTGAAGAAAAAGTGGATGTTTGATCTTGGAAGTTGAAGAAAGAGAGAGTGTATTTTGTTAGTCTTGAAAGACAAATTTTCAAAATTTAAGATCTCTTAAGACTTTTACAACCAATTTCAACCACTCAAAGGACTTTAACAAACATTTTTCCAACAACTTTCCATGATTTAAGGACCATGTTTTAGGAAAATAGTACAAGAAAGTCAAGTCTTCCACTTTTGAATTTGAAAAAAAAGGATTACAAGACTTATATTTCTCTCCTAAAACCAAGTCCACCAAAGTCCAAATTGAAAATAAAAATTGACCAAGACTTGAAATTGGACAACAAAAGTAGTGTGGGACTGAGATCAATACGTGGCTGCTACGTTCATCACATTTTACTATTCACGCAGCATACTTAAGCTCAAATTTTAGATTTTTTAGTTTCCTTTTGTTGTTCCTTAGTTTTAATTTCGTTGGTTCCAATACTAATTGGTAAACTAGTACTCGTCTACTAGATTGTTAGTTAGTCTTTGTGTTTGTTCATTCGTGTTTAGCTTTTGTTGTGTGCTTTTCTCATTTTTGAGTCATAGTATTCTTTTTGGTTCAAGTTCGTACATTACTTTTTGAGTCATTTAAAACAAGAATCTAATCCTTCCTCTAGCCACAATTGGAACCAAGTGACCTCATTGGAGTACAAGTGAGTTATCAACACCTGTGAGGCCAATAGAGTGAAAACTTCAAAAGTGTGAGCTTGAGAGTGTGCGGACTATTTTGATACATCGTGCGGACTGATTTTTCCTAACCTTTAATATGTTTGATGTTTTTGTGTTGTTTGTTTAGTAGCTCGTGATAGGTACAATGGTGAATGAAGCTAAAATACCTAGTTGGGTTAAATCCATCATGGCAAGGCTTGATACCATCGATAGTCAAATAATGGATAGAATCGAAGGAAGATTGGATGGGACGGAAGGCTCTCTTTGCAAGAAGTTGAATAACTTGATGGAGCATCAAAGCCTTCCTAATCAAATATCCATGAGTGGTCATGCTCCACATGAGCTACAAAGTAAAAAACTAACTTTTGCACTCTAGTGAATGAGGATAATAGCCAACTAAGTGTGAATGATAGTTTGTCTTTAAGTGAGCTGAATGTGCCTTTATTTTGTGATGATAATGTACAACTTGAAATTATGGATATACTAGTTGATCCACCTAGTGTTGAATTCATTGTGGCAAGTCATAGTACATTGTCTTATGGAAGTCATGACAACCAACTTATATGTGAAAATGGTGAGGTTGAACTAGTTGGCCGATTGACTAAAGATGACCCTCTAGTTGTTTTTGTTATAGATTATCCTAGCATAGAGGGTATATGTGATAGTATTGGTGGTAGTCTCGGGGAAAGGAAGCATGTCCTCCACCCATGTCCATGGATACCCTACCCCTTTGATCCCATTGATCACTTGAGGTGTGATATTGATTCATTTCAAACCATATTTGGGAATGACATGTGTGTATTGTGTGAGCATGATTATGTTGATGCTAAGCATGTCTTGTATGTAATTTGGGTTTCCCCTGATTGGTGTATCATTTTTTAGAACCCAAGGGATGTTTGGGTATACGTGAAGTTTGAGCCACCTTGGCATAATGATATGATTCATTACACTAACCCTAACCCTCATACCTTGAGAAACTTATGTTTGTTTGTCCTTTCTATCATTTTGCAAGGTTCGGATTCGAGGACGAATCCTTTCTAAGTAGGGGGGATAATACGGGTCAAAGAGGCATCTTAGCACTCGAGGACATGAAAACGTGAGTGAAGACCCGAGCTTGTGGGTCTTCCCATCTAAGGAACAAGCTTTGAAGTGTAGAGAACAAGTCCCACACTCCAAAGTTGTTACTATTCATCCGTCACTGTTCATCCGCCCCTTTGCAAGGGTTTTTTGGTCATTTGTAACAAGTTGCCCTAGATATAAATATAACCTTACTAGGTCATTTTGGGGAAGATTTTTGATGATATTTGTAGCCTCTTTTGAGAGCCTCTTAGCAAGGTAGAATCCTTGGGCAAGGTGGAATCCCTATGTTGATGAATCGCTTAGAAACGGAGATTGTTTGGGGATTCCGGTTCCCTTGAGGACACGTAAGAGATAGGTTTAAGTTGTGTTTGATATTAAAGGTCCAAAAGTGGAATAAGCTTTTGAGTTGTTAATATTACATCTTTATTTGTCTATCTATCTATCTTTATCTTATTGCACTTTGTATGTTTGTAGTGGACTATTTTTTGTGTCTTGTTGAATCCAAAAGTTGTGTTCTTGTGTTCATCTTGTTCATCACGTGTTGTTGCTATTTTTTTTAGTGTGTTTTACTCTTGATATCACTTCCTTTCTTGTTCTTCTTGTGAATCCGAGATTGGTTAACAAAAGGGTCCATAGTTCTTGAACTAGTGGACTGATTTTGGTGTTTGTGTTGTTGTGTTCTTGGGGAGTTTTGGTATCAGTAGGTGGTCAAGATTGGATAGTTAAGTTGAGTTTTAAAAGGGGTTTGGTCAATATGGGTTAATTTCAAACATTTAGTGTGAGTTTATCTGCCCTACCAAGGCTGGGCTAGGCTTTGATGGATTTGTAATTTTTTCCTTCTTAATTGTGTTTATTGATGTTAATTTCAAACTTAAGTGGTTTCTAAGATGCTCAAAAATTTGATTTTATAAGGGGTTTGGCTAATATGAGTTACTTTCAAACATATAGCGTGAGTTCATGTCAGTGGCGGATCTACACTATGGTCAGGGGGTTCATCCGAATCCCCTTCAGCGGAAAATTATGTTATATATACATGGTTAAAAATATTTTTTTACTTATATCTATTAGATGTTAAACCCCCTTCGATTAGTTTTTATATTCACTTATGAACCCCCTTAGCGAAAATCTTGGCTCCGCCACTGGTTCATGTGCCCTGCTACCCAATCTAGCAAGCGACATCCATTGATGAATGGTTTACAAAGGTGGTCCTTATGAACTAATTGTTCTACACTTCTTACTTGGCGTAGTTTGTTACATGGGTCATGAGTGGGAGCATAGTTTCCATTTGGATATGTGACCTCAAGGCTGGGGTAGGTTTACGTGGCATCTGTATTGTATTTGTGGATGTAGCATATTAGGGGTGGAGTAGTGGATAGGGAGGTTTGTGTCCCAACACCACCACCATTTTCTAGAAAACCAAGAAAAAAGTGGTTACTTTAAAGTTTACTTGGCACTTGTATTTGTGGGTGGCAGGTGTCCAAGATAGAACCCTATAAAGTCTATACATTTCAGCAATTCAAAACCGTTTGCCATGCATTTGATCCAAATGCAAAGGAAGGACATGACTGGCTCATTGGGTTAAATTCTGGAGATGGTATTTTTCCTTCTATTAGTCTATGTGACATATTATTTACAGCTTCCAGTAGGTTTCGTTTTTCAATCACAAGGTCTGTTTTTACATTTACAGTTTATTCAGTATCTTTACAGCAACAACTACAAGATATTTGGAAGAAGCTTATTGGGGCACAGCATTACAACAAGGATGGCGTTGTCAACAACAGGCAAGGCTCTCAAAGAAAACCGTCATTGTTATTATTTTAAATGCTTATTTGTTGTTATCTCGTCTTTTGGGGAATAATGTTTATTGTCGTGGGCTTCCTTGACATCTCTTTTATTTGACTTTGAAATAGATGAATATTTAGTCAGACAGTGTCGTACATGCTTTGATGGCTAATACAGTTTGTTAGCTTCCTAAAATTTTCCTTATAGTAGATAGCTTTCGATTTTGATAAAGGTGGAGATCTTAGGTTAGTGGAAGCACCATTCATGGATTGGCATATTACCGTCATTGAATTAAGTGTCATTGAGCTAGTTATTTCCCATTTTATGGGTGTCAGAAATCAGATATTAAATTGGTAATCATAGTTGTACGTGATCAGGATGTCACGGGTTCAAGCCGTAGCGACATCCTCTTGTAAAAATGTTCGGTAATGCTGCATATAATACACTTGTGGTCCAACCCTTCCTAGACCCCACGCATAGTGGGAGCTTTACTGCACCGATTTTCAAATATGGTTGTATCATCCAGAAATATGCTGCTTTGCACTACATTTTAAAATGGCATTATGATTACATAATGTTCTCTAAGGCACTCTTTCTCATGTTCAAAATAAAGTTTTGTAATCCTAATGCAAGATCCTTCTAGCTTATAAATTATGTCTTATCATTAAGTATAGGTCCATCTCTTATGGACTATTGGAGATACTTTGACACCTCCCATGTACGAACTCGCCCCTCTCCCAAGTGAGGGAGGACAAGTAGGTTAGTCGATGAAGTATAAGGATGAAAACAAAAATATGATTCATTTTTGAATTTCTTAGAACCCTCATAAGTAATCAAGAAGTTATTCAACAACATACCCAATGTATTCCCACAAACTGTGGTCTGGGGAGGGTAAAGTGTATGTAGTTCATACCATTACCTCAGATGAAGTAGAGATGTTATTTTCGATAGACCCCTAGCTCAAGAAAAGAAGTTACTCAAGTTAAAAAAAAAAAAGGTTTTCTTTTTGAACAAGAATAAAGGCACTTTATATAAGCGAAGGTCGTAAAGGAAATGCAAAAGATATCCAAAGGTCGTAAAGGAAATGCAAAAGATACCCAAAAAAGTGGAAGTAGGGGGAGAAAGAAAAAATTTATTAAGATAAAGGAACAAAGAAAAAGAAGATGGCTAAGATCTTTATTACGTTTCTCATTAAAAAAAAAGGGAAGAAGAAGAGGGTAGATCTCGAAGGCCAGTGGCAACCTAGGATTTAAGGAGCTTGGTGCTTACTACAATACACCTAACCAACTAAATGTCAGTGCACCTAATCAACTTCTTATTTATTGGGTTCTTTTATATAATTTATACTTATTTTCCCATATTTTTTATGTAATTATACTTATACCGCATCAAATTTAGTGGGTGCCGGAGCACCCAAAATTATGTGTGGGTCCACCCCTGTCGAAGGCACCATCATTCTCCTTTGATCTCTTCCTTGCTCAAAAGATAGTAAAAACTAGATAAGGAATTGTTGAACATTTTATTGAAGCTGTACGAGTAGTTCAAAATATTTTTTGGTTCTTGCCGGTTAGCTAGGGACAACTTGTAGTGATAATTTGGTGGCAAAGGTAAGAAAAGAAAAGGAAAAGAAAAAATTTATGGTAGATCCTGTATTAAGTAGTGTTATTATACTTTGGAATTTTATTTTATTTTATTTAGATTTTGTTTTGTTTTGACTATATCCTGTTTGGATTTTCTAGCAGAGTATGCTCTTAGCTCCTAAGGAACAATTTTTTGATATTTTTTAAATTATTAAATACTTCATAAAATATAATAAATAAAGAAAATTAAATATAAAAATATAGAGGGTTTTTTGATGAGCTTTTAAAAAGTTGTTTATAAGTTAAAAGTAATAAGTAGGGAAGACTATTTTTTATTTTTAGCTTATTTTTATATTTTTTTTGGCTTAAAGGTGAGTGCTTAAAAGCACTTTTTAATTTTACTAAATACTATTAAAATTTAAAAAAATTCTTAAAGCTAAAAATACTTAAAAGTAAGTCAGTCCAAACACTCTATGTAGTCTTTAAGTTAGGTTGCTTTTAGTTTTACTTTTTCTTTTAGTTTTTTTTTTATCTTTTTTATTTGACATTTAATTCACAAAAATTATAAAATTCATAATTTTAACTTTTAAAAATATGTACAGACTTATATATAAAAAAACTTAAAAAATTTGCTGAATGAGAATTAAAAAAGTAAATGCATAATATAAAGATAAAGTATTATAAATATGTAAAAATAAAATTTATATGAAATAATATTTTATTAATTTTTCAAATAGTGTTAACTCTTTTTAAATAGATTACTTTATATTTACATTTTTCTCTTACCTTTTTTGTTACTTTTAATTTTACTTTATTTGTTAATTTTAATTGCGTAACTATTAGAAAAGACGTAATAGAGGTAGCAAGAAATTACAATATTTTTTTTTCTTTCTTTTGCATATTTATTTGTCCATTCAACTTTAAGTATTTATTTGCTCATTAAATTGTGAATATTAAACTACTCATTCAACTTTCGTTATCTTTTCCGCTTTTTCTTGTTCTTCTTCTTTGTTTTCCTTTATTTTTATTTAGATCCGGTGATGTGACACATTTATATAATTACAATTGATCGATAATTACATTCTCTAATTGCTTTTATCGATCTAATTATCAAGTTTTCATTTTTCTTGATAATTACTGACTAACTTGGTTACAAGTTTCACAAAACTTGATTTCGTTGATGAATTTTATAATGTTGAAGTTTGGGCCCTTTGTTTTAATGTGTGACTAGGCAATTCAATTGAAATATTTATTTATAATAGAGAAAATATCCTATTTCACTCTTGAACTATAGCCAAAATGGTTGAGACACACCTCAACTTAAAGAGGTTCCTATTACCCCTGAACTAATTAAAAGTGTAATTTTGACACCCTTAGTGCATACGTGGACCCTTTAGTGTGTTGTGTCAGTAGGCACTAAGGGTGTCAAAATTACACTTTTAATTAGTTCAGGGGGTAATAGGACCCTCCTAAAGTTCAGGTGTGTCTCAGCCGTTTTGGGTATAGTTCAAGGGTGAAATAGGGTATTTTCTCTTTATAATATAAGGTTAAGTAAAATGTAACGGAAGGAGTTGGAAGGGAATGACAAGATTAATGTGAAAAAAATTGGCCTCAGTTGAAAAAATAGTTTAATATATTTTCTTTATTATGGAGTGTATGTTTTTGTAAATATATTTGGTGCTAAAATTTATGTGACTTCTGAATAATAAGGACTACAGATTAAAGAGAACATGGTCTATTTCCACCTTGAACTATACGCGAGAAGGCTGAGACACATCCGAAGTTTAGGAGGGTCCTATTATCCCCTGGACTAATTAAAATCGTATTTTTGACAACCTTAGTGCCTACATGGCACAACACATTGAAGGATCCACGTAGGCACAGGTGTGTGCCACATAGACACTAAGATTGTCAAAAATACGATTTTAATTAGTCCAAGAGGTAATAGAACCCTCTTAAAATTCAAGTGTGTCTCAGCCTTTTTGCGTATAGTTCAAGATGGTAATAGAGCATTTTTCCCATATTGAATTTCTGAATAAGTTTTTTAATGAAATTAAAGAATGTAAAAGAGATGGGAATGGTTTTTGCTGCTGAAAAGTGAGTATTTTTCTTTCATTTTATACCTTCAATTTTGAAGACAAATTTTGTGATCATATGAAATGAGCTATAGTCAAAAACAAAAAATAAAAAATAAAAAATAAAAAAATTTATCACCGGTTTGCCCTTTTCTTTTCAAAGTTTATTACTTGATTCAATTTCTAATTTCTAACCACAGAATCTATATTTGTATATATTATATAAAAGTTAGGCAAAACCTTTCTTTGATCAAGAATCTTTTTTTTTTTTTTTTTGTATTTTTTTTTTTTTTTTTTTTTTGTATTTTTTTTATTTATTTGATTATTTTATTTTTAAAAAAATTATCTCCATAACTCGCTTCTCTTCATCTTCATAATTTCTATTCTTAATTAATATATTAGTAATACACATAACTCACATTAAATTATCTTAATTATAAAAATATTTCCTCATTTCCTCTTCTTTAAAACTTTTAAATTTGTAAGAAGTGTGAACTAAAAAAGAGAAATAAGTCTGCAATGACAAAGGGTGTTTTTTCTATTATTTTTGGTCACTATGTGAACAAACATTGTAATTCTCCACAATTTTCACTTCGAAACAAGTTTTGAATCTTTTAAGTTCATGCTTTTGTCACAACGAAGGTAGATAGTTGATCAATTTCATTTCTTTCTTTCTTCTTTTCGTGTTGATGTGCTCTTTAATTTTATTTTATTTTGGTCCTTTTACTTTCATTTTCTTGAGTGATATTGCTTAACTAGCACAAGATATTATAGGATTGAGATGAGTCCATTCATTAGCGACTTTCAAGCTAATATCATCGACATTTTCTTAGATATATTTTGTTTTATTTGTTGTTGAAGATTTAAACTAATGTTAATATTTTTCCATCTGTTTGTTGTATCTCAATTTCATAATATTGTACTTAATAATATTTTGTATGTTATTGAAAGACGAAAAATTATGATGGTATCGTGTGAAAATTCTTTCTCTCCGAAATAAGTTTGTGTGATCTTCACTAAGAAGTAATTTACTTTTTTTATATCAGTTTCATAATGAATAATTTTGAAAATGGTAAGCATACATATATTTAATGCTAATTAATATCGTTTTAATTTATATGCACAGTCTACTCTTACAAATAATATTACACATATTTGATCATTTAATTGTAAAAATAAGAATGTGTATGTACTTTTTTGCACTTTCAAAAAAAAAAAAAAGACTTCTAAAATGTAATAACACATCTATGTTATAATAATGTCAATAAAATAAATATTAACAATTAATTTGTTAATGTGAACAAAAACAAAAAAAATAAAAGTGTGGTAAATATTGATCTTTTGCACAACTCTTAAAGGACAGCTTGGCTTGTCTTTTGCACAACTCTTAAAGGGGAAATTAATAAGAGGTGCAAACTGACTTATATGACCCTATTAAACTTACATTAAATATTATCTTACAAAGGGTAAAGTTGAAAAAAAAAAATTTAATTATCTATTGACTCTTTAAACATGTCAACTATTTTGAGATAATTTTTTTTTTTTATAAATATGTCAAGTAATATTTATAATAACATTTAAGGATTTCTTAAAAGAACCAAAAATGCATAAAAAGCTCACATATACCGCGCGAAATGCGGACAAATTCACTAGTAAATAAATTAAAATAAAGTAGTATACTAAATTTCTATTAGATGAAGGAAAGTTATTTATTAATATAACTCTTGACTCATATTCTCTACATGTTGACAGTAATCATAGAATAACTGTTCAGACTCTATAAGAGGGTTTTCTCTCTGCTAGTATGAGAACAACGTATTTTCTCATTGAAATTGTTTTGTAAAGTTCAGAAAACAAAGATAAACTTAGCTTGTTCTTCAATAGAAAAGAAAGAAAAATATTCTGCTCTCAAGTCAAGAAACACTATGACTGATTTGGATATATTTTCTTGTCTAAATTTACTGTTAATATGAGTGCATGTGAAAATCATATAGTTTCACGTTTCTGGATAATTGATAGAAATTCATATTAGATTGTTTATGTTTTACAATCCATTAAATCCTTACATGTGGTATATATCAGAGAAAGGTTTGAGAAACTAATGATTTTTCGTTTATATTAATGACTATTTTCAATTTGTGAACCTTAATTGTGAAATTTTTGAATTCGGTTTATAATTATTACCCCCTCTGTTCTAATTTATATGACTTACTTTTTCTTTTTAGTTAGTTTCAAAAAGAATAACACATTTTTATATTTAGTAACGATTTAACATTAAAATGTTCATTTTATCCTTAAGGAAATGATTTGTAGCCATTATCTATGACTTATTTTAGATCATAACTTTCAAAAGTATTTTTTTCTTTTCTAAACTGCATACAAGGTCAAACTACATCACATAAGCTGAACAGAAGGGGTACTAATTTATGGAAAGAATTTGACAATTTCGAGAGATTAGTAGTTTGTTGCACAAGTTCTATTAATTTTGAATTATATTTCTAGTGTGTGGGATTTAAACCTACTACTAATCCATTGTTTTTCCTGTCCAAACAAGACCAAGAACATTGCTAATTCACTGTAACAGTTATGAGTTTCATTGATCCAAACAACACCAAGAACGTTGCTAATTTCCTGTAACAATTACGGGTTTCACTGGTCTAAGATATTATGAAATTATAGTATTTTATAATTTAAATTTCAAAAAGATCCATTTTATTCATTTGTTTTTTTATATTTGAACGAGTTAAAGTGTGCTTGGCATAAATTTAAAGTTTACAGTGTACGTTCAATACTAACCTATAACATCACAAACTTAAGTAAAAATATTGGAGAAGTTTTGGTTGTTTCACATTTAAACCTTCTGAAATATTAAGTTTTAAGGTTGTGAAATTTGTAATTATTTGGAGTGTTATATATATATATATATATATATATATATATATATATATATATATATATTTTAATTACAAAGTGGTAGAATCTGTAAAGAATTAATTCTAAAATGATGATTAACTTATGATTAACTAGTTAAATTATCCGCGCGCTTCGCGCGGTCATAATAATACAAACAATTTATTAAATGATATATAGATAGATCTTTATATGAAAAGAATATAAAATTTAAACATACAAAAAGAATAATAATTACACCGACTCAACCGCTTCTCAAAATAATAAACGTACAATTCATAGATTAAATTTGTTAACAACATGTAATCATCTACTTTAGAAGGTGAAGAGCAAAATATTTATTCTTGTAATTATAATGATTAAAAATAAATCAGATAATGCACTATTTCTCAAAGTTAAAAAGAAAGAAAAAGAAGAAATAAATAAAACATAAAGGTTTCTTTTTTTATGTATATACAATTTTTCATAATTATCTCACATTTATAAAAATTTTAGAATTAATTACCTCATTTTTCTCCCTCGCCTCCATGTTCCTTTATATTTCTCAAATTTTATGTCATGCATATTTATTGATAGTCCTAAAACTTAATCATAACTAAGACCAAATAATGAATATATTTCAATTATTAAAATTTATTTAGCTATCGATGGATGTTAATTGATTGCTTTATATTGCTTTACATGTGATTAATGAAAATAAGCTAGACACCTAAAAAAATTAATTATAAATTAAGAAACTTAATTAATAATTCGTAACTTTTCAACCATAAATTATTCATTTGAACCAAAAGGAATTATAGACATAAAAATTGAACTTAAGAGGCATCATATATAGATATAGAAATAAGACAATACACATATTATTATATTTTTAATCATTAATTAAAAAATAAAAGAAAGATAAAATCAATGCAAAATTGTCCAAGCTCTTGTCGATATCCACTTCCACAAGCCTTTAACCATTTGATAGCATCTTCTTCTTTTTCTGGTGAAATAAAAACATATATATCATAGTGAAAATGAAGGATAACCCTCGGTAAAATCACATGAAATAAAATATATGAACTTCTATAGAAAAAAAAAACGAAATAAATACATTAATGTCTCGGTATGTACTTCCATAAGCCTAAAAAAATCAATTATAAATTAAGAATCTTAATTAATAATTAGGAAATTTCCAACTACAAAGTTATTCATTTAACCAAAAGAAATTATAGACTTAAAAATTGAGCTTAAGAGACATCATATATAGATATAGAAATAAGACGATACACATATTATTATATTTTTAATCATTAGTTGAAAAATAAAAAGAAAGCTGAAATCAAAAGTCTCGATATCAAAAGTCTGGATAACTAAAGTAAAACATATGAAATTCCATAGAAAGAAAAAACGGCATCAACACATAAATGTCTCGATATCTATTTCCACAAACCTATCGTCATTCAAATGTCTTCTTCTTCTTTTCAAAACAAACAAAAGTATGAATATAATAGTGAAAACGAAGGGTGACCTTGGATAGCATCTCAGGAAACAAAAAAAATGAATTTATATACATAAAAATAAAGGAATTCCATAAGGTATTATTAACTTTTGTATTAAATATTTAGGGGTTATAAATATAAAATCATGAATAGCTTGAGAGTTACAAATATTATTAGTAGAAATTAAATAGATGAGTTTTCTCAAATATTTTTTTTCTTTTATTACATAAAAAATAGAGTTTAAATGTGGTGACTTTTGATTTTTCTTTAAACACACAAATATTTAAAATAATGAGAAAACTCAATAAATATCCAAAAAAAAACACAAAAAAGATAAATAGGTTTGGAGGCCTCTAAAGCATGCCACATAGTACCTATTATTTTGATGCTTATAACCGATACAATAACTATGGGTAAATTAAAATTTTCGATTATAAAATATTTATGGATCACCTAAATGTTGATTATTTGTTCTTATGACCCATAAGCATTAAAAGAAAAATTTAGATTTGTCGTTAGTTTTATTTATTTATCTAAGATAATAAATATTATTAATTGATGCATTAAATGTTATTGAATTACGTTACATTCACTTTTAAGCATCATTATTTAAAGTTGCATTTGATGTTTCGAGCAAAGGAGGACATCTAACATATACTTGAGAGTATATAAATCATTTTTGAATCAGATAGTATATTTAAACTCATAACTCAAAGTGTTAATAAATGAGCATATTCTATTTCAATATTTGCTTTTCATTCGCACTTTGCTCTGTTATGATCTTTAAATGTCTTAACTTCTTAGACTGATGTGAAAAAATCAAATTCCATCTCAAAATTTTGTATCTTGATGTTGTACTTTACACTGAGAAGTCAATTGCTATTACTGAAATCAAAGGTATCAAATCGACGGGTTGGGTTGAAACTGAAAATATTAAATGGGTTGAATTGGATATTGAGTTGAATTATGGCTCCCCCAAATTTACTTTGGGTTGAAATGGGTTAAAATCAAGTTGGGTCTTGACTCGTCCAATTTGACCGCTTAGTCTAAAAAATTTATAACATATTGATACTTACACCTAGTAAACCTAACTCAAGAAAATAAATTTGAATGAGATTGGGAAGTTGGGTGGGTGGGTAGGGAGTGGGGTGTGAGTGAGGTAAAAATATTCTTTTTAAAAAATAAAAATTTAATTTTCTTGAGAGGGGTGTGGGGTAGGGGGTTGTGGGGTTTAGGATAACGGTTGAGGTAAATAAATATTTATTTTAGAAAAAAATTAGGAGCGGCTGGGGTGTGGAGTGTGGGGGTTACGGGGGATGGGATTGAGATAAGAGTTTTTTTTTTAAAATATATATATATATATATATATATATTTAAAAAATATTATTTTGGGGGAAGGGTGTATGTCGTATAGGGAAGGGGATGTAGGGGGTAGGGGGAGATGTGGGTTGGGGGTAAGACTTATTTTTGTAAGAAAAAATATTTTTTTTGGGAGTAGTAAGGAGTGTGGGGAGGCGGGAGGGTAGGGTTTTGACCGTGGAGTAAGAAAAGTTTTTTATTTTATTTTTTTTTTAAAAAAAAATTGTTGGGTGAGGGGGATGGGGATGAGGTGGGGTGGGGGGAAGAAAAAAATTTATAAAAATCTTCTTAAGAAATAAAAATAATTTATTTAAGGGAGATGGAATGTGAGTGAGGTAAGTTGGGGATATGGTGGGGTTGGGGTGAGGTCAGGTGGGTGATTTTTAGAGTGAGAGGATACATTGTCACTTATTTTCTCTACTTTCATTAAGAAAATTATTTTTTTACTAAACAAATTGAAGTGGAGATCTAATTGGGCTCATTTAAACCCAATTTAAAATGAATTGGTACTTAATACGTTGATCGATCAACTTAATTTAAATTTATTTTGACACCCCAATTGAAACTATCAATGTTGAAGAATGGTCATATTATTAGCATTAGGATTAGTGTTAATAAATCTCACCTAATATTCATGTGATTAAATATTGTGGGCAACATTAAAAGACCACTCTTCTAAAAATTGAAAATACAAGAGAACTTCTTAAACTTGTGGAAGAATCCTCTCAAACAGCTGAAAAGTCTCCTGCTAGAACACTGATGGATACTTTGATTATCATAAAGTTTTATGATTCACTTATCATGCAGGAGCATGTCATTGAAATGACAAACATAGCAGCACGACTTAAGTCTTTGAAAATGAAAGTGAAATAATTTTTTTTTGTACATGCAGTTTATTATTAATCCATTACCGTCTGGGTATGATCCTTTTTAAATGAATTATAACACCATAAAAGTTAAAAAAAATTATTGATGAATTGCACTATATGTTGTTTCAGAAGGAAACAAGGCTGAAGAATCAAGGAATTCACTCTATTAACTTTGTAAATCGTCAAGGAGTTGAAAAAAAAAAGGAATGAAGCATGTTAAGAAAAAATAGAGGCAACTTAATATCAATGAGTCCTCTTCTCAAGTACGTAAGAAGAAACACAAGAATGGTATCATTTTCTTGAAAAATTTAGGCACTTTCATAAAGATTGTATGAAATGTAAGGCATGATTCGAGAAGAAGTGTAAGCATATTGCTTTTACATGTCTTCAATCAAATTTAACTGAAGATCCTTATAATACTTGGTAGATTGACTCTGATTGTATTGTTCACAAATCTAATACGAGGTAGAGATTCCGTACAATTCAAATCATAAACAAGAATGAAAGATATGTGTATATTGAAAATAGAGTGAAGGAGTTAGTTAACGCTATCGGGACTTATCATTTGATCTTTGATATTGGATGTCACTTCGATTTACTTGTAATTTATTATGCACCTTCTCTTTCGAGAAATTTAATTTCTTTTCTAAGTTGGATAAGATGAGATACTTTTTAATTTTGATGATGAATGTTTTAGTTTTTTTAAGCATAATTATCTCATTTGTACTAATATTCTCTGTGATAACTTACACAAACTGTATCTTAATAATATGTTTGTCGAAACACTTTTAACTCTTCATTATAATATTGAAATCAAATAAAATTTGGTGAATGAACAATTCACTTACTTGTGGCATAAACGTTTAGATCGCATATTTAAAGAAAGATTGAAAAGATTACTTAAGAATGAAACTCCTTCGTATTTGAATTTTATTCATCTTAATATTTGTGGTGGAGTATTAAAGGAAAACAAATAAGAAATACAAAGAAAGGAACCACAACAAGCGCACTTCTTGAAATTGTACAGACTAATAAATACAGTTAATTTAATATCACATCTTTCAATAAAAAAATATTTTATTACTTTTATTGATAATTTTAAACGTTACGGATATGTCTATTTATTGTATGAAAAATCTCAAGTAATTAATGTCTTAAAGGTACTTATTATCGAGGTTAAATGACAACTATACATAAAGGTGAAAATAATCAGATCAGATAGAGGTGATAAATATTATGAAAGATATGATGAAACTGAAAAGCACCCAAATCTATTTGTTAAATTTCTCAAAAGAATATGACATGTGTGCTCAATACACACAGTCTGGCACACCACAAAATGAAGTGACAGAAAGACATAATTGTACATTACTGAATATGGTTAAGGGTATGTTAAGTAAGAGTAATTCATCTTTACCTCTTTTTCATTGTGGATGTATGCTACAAAGACTACCGTTTACTTACTAAATAGAGTTCATAATAAAGAAGTTTCAAGGACATCTTTTGAACTCTGAACTGATAGGACATCTAATTTAAGGCACCTATTTTTAGAATCGTCCAACAAAAGTTAGAGCTTGTAACTATGAAAAAAGAAATTAAATTCAAAAACAATCAGTAGTTTCTTCATAAGTTATCCTGAAAAATTAAAGGAGGGTAGATTTTACTATCCTAATCATAGTATGAGAATAACTGAAATTGAAAATGCTAGGTTCATTGAAAATGATGATCTTAGTGAGAGTGAAAATCATGTAATGTAAAAATTTAAAAATTTAGGATGTGAATTCCTCTATTCTGCACTTCTTCCAAATTGTTGTTTTTGAAGGTATTATACGACCTAACAATCAACAAAAACAACAAATTATGCCCATGCTAATCTTAATGAATTCATACTTGATGAGTCACAAGAAGTAGCATTAAGAAAATCTCAAAGACAAAGTAGACCTGATATTTCTTATGACGATTTGATATATCTACACGAGTTAAAAATTAACTTGGAAATTGATAATGATCCAATTTCATTTTTACAAGTCATTGAAAGTAATAGATCTGATAAATAGATAGATGTTATGAAAGATGAGTTGAAGTTTATGAAACAAAACGAAATTTGGGACCTTATTGAATTACTAGAAAGTTGAAAAATAGTTGGGATGTAAATGAATCTTTAAGACCAAACGTGGCTAAACTAACAGCGTCGAAGGTCTCAAGACTAGGCTTGTTGTCAAAGATTTCACTCAGAAAGATAACATTGGCTATAAAAAGAAACATTTCTATCCGTCTATGAAAAAGATTCACTCAGAATTATAATGACTTTAGTAATTTATTAAGATTTAGAGTTACATCAAATGAATGCGAAAATCATTCTAAATGAAAATTTGGAAAAGGAAGTTTATATGAATTAACCTAAGAAGGTTTCTATTATAAAAAAGAAACTTATGATATATAAACTTAAGAAGTCAATATAGGAACTTAAAATAAGTTTATGATAAATTTAGGAAAAAGTTATCTAATACCTCAACTTAACTTATCTAAACTATTTAAAATTTTCATTCTTTATATTAATTACTAAAATTTCTAATTTATGTTTACTGTCTTCAAATTTTTAGATACATCATTGTCACCTGAAAAATCAAATATATTAATTGCCCCTAAAAATTTAGGTGAAAATCTTCTCTCCACCAATTTAATAATACCTTCAGAAAGTATAATACCCAATTCTCTCTTTACTCTCTCTTTCGCCACCTGTACTGTCGTTGTCTCTATCGCCGTCACTACCAATTCCTTCTCTGGTCTCTCCTTCCACCACCTCCGATCATATCCCTCCTCCATTTCCACCGCCACTCTCGGTCACCTTTCCTCTTCAAGATTTAATCCCAAAGAGATCCAATCTTTCTGATCCAAGATTCAATCTTTTTCACCCTAAATCGTTCCTTTTTGCGGGTTTCATGAGGTATCAACCATTAATGGTGGGATGGTGAAGGATATGAGGTTACATCACGGACTCTTCAAAAGAGGTATAAAATCATGTATCGTATTTTTTTTTGTGTTAGTGATACATAAAAATGATGTATCTGGTGAAAAATATCCCAAAATTATGTATTGAAATACTAAATTGAACTACTGATACATCTGATTTATGTATCGATATGTATCTGTTTTACTAAATTTATATTCTGATACATCAAATTTATGTATCGATTTGTATCAATATATATCGGTATGAATACACCGGATTTATGTATTGGATTGTATTGATATATATCAGTGTAGATGTATGGAAGGTGGTGTTTCACCGGTTGGCTGGTTGAAGCGACGGTGGTGGTGACAGTTAGCTGTTTTCCGACGGAGAAGAGGATTTTAATTTTTGAGTATGAAATTCATCTGGAATAGTGGTCAGTGATTGAGGGTTTAACGGTTAGAGCTCGCTGTGGTTTTTGAATGTTTTGGATTTGTTGTGATTGCTTCGACAACATAAGTTCACCGGAGATATGACCGTTTGTTGTTGCTTGAAGAGTGATTTTTTCTTGAATTTTAAATTTTATCATTAATTGAACAGATTTTCTTTTTTAACGCACATTAATTTCTTGTTAGGATGTATCTGTTATTATGTATCGGTTGTCAAATTATGTATCCAAAAAATTAAAATAAGAAATTTTATGTAATTTTTATTAAAATAAGGGATAGAAAGTAATTAGGGATAAACTTGTTGGGATTTATATAAGTTTTTCTAAATTTAGGGCCGTCAAAATAGATATAACCCATGGGGATAGCCCAACCCAACCCACTACTAGGTAAGGTTGAATTGTGTCATGATTCAAAATCCAAAGGGTCATGATGACACTTGTTGCGGCGAAACTTGACAAGTAAGTCTATCGCCCAAACAATACACAAAAAGGAAAAGACAATAATAACTCCAAGGTAAGGCTTCTAGAACGAAGTCGAACTACCCAAGTATAATAAGTGCAAAAAGAAACATAATAATGTAGTCATAACTCTCAAACCAGGTGTCAACAATATAAGAACGTAACTAGTACAAGCCGAATCCAAATGAAATACATAAGATATCCAAAAATAAGAGAAACTCTGTCTCTGAAATGAAAATAAAGACATAGTCTACAGAGAAAGAGAAAGACAGCAGACGACATCCAAATGCCTGAAAATCATCAACTACCTTGAAAAGTTCCAATAATTGCGCAAATCAAGCAATGTGGGGTGCATCCAAACTTGAATCTGCATCGAAAGAGTACAATAGGAGTGAGTACTGTTCACTTGTACTCAATAGATATAATAGACCGATCGAGCAAAGTAGAAAATAAAGCACACAAAATATACACTAAGGACACGTGACCTGCAATTAGAAAATATTTTGGGGTGTTTCATTGATGTGGGCATATGGTTTTTAGTTTTTTTTTTTTTTTTCTCTCGCTTTCATTATTTTGGGCATTTAGCTTGATTTTAGGATCAATTAATTCCGACTTTTTGCGGTGAGCATGTCAGAATATTAGCTTTAAAATCACTACTTGGAACTTATTTTCACTTTCTGTTGACTTCATAGGCTGTACGTGTTGTTGGTGCATATGATTCCGAGTCGAACAGCAAAATCGAGTTGGCATTAGCAAGAACTTCTTGGAAAATCAGAGCTCAGAGATTATTAGACGATTCACACAAACGCTCAATTCAAGTGCTTCAACGGCATTTAAAAGAGGTATGCTACACTTTCACTTGCCCTAATTTGTATATTGATTGATCTATTTATTTCTCTTGGGGAACTCCAGCGTGCTTTCCAGATAGGTTATAGCTCATATAATAATGATGTTCATTTCTTTCTCTCTCTCTCTCTCTTTTTTTTTTTTAAGGAAATTGGCTGGTTCTATCTCACATGGACCTCTCCTTTACCTTCTCATACAGGGTAAAAATTATTCAAGTGTGCTGCAATAGATTCCTCAAAATAAACTAAAAACCTGCAAATTATAATATCGTACCCGATATGGATACACATCCACATGATATTCATTTCTAGATCCTTAACATAACTGCGGGATATCAGGAAATTGGAATTAAATATAATAGACCCACTCATAGCAGGAGCTTTAGTGCACTGGACTGCCTACTGCCCTTTTAAAGGTGGAAAATCTCTTACGATCATCGGTAATTTTACTATACTTTGGAACTATTGAGTTTTAGGATCTCTGTTAGATTCTTATGTCTCTCAAGTAATCTTGGAAAGTCCTGTTGTCACTCTTTCATGTTTAATAAATAGTTTTACTAGAGGAAGCATCAAGAGACTAAACCTGTTGAGATAATTTTTTTAGCAAACCCCAGTCTAATAATGTTTCATCAGTTAAACTAATTTTTGAACAAGCGTAAGAAATTAATGAGGGCACTTCAAAAGCCTTCGGCTGTTTGTGATTTCTCATCAGACTCATTGTCGAAATGAGTGAGCTCTATTCTCTGCAGCTTGTTCGCCACTACTGAAACTCTCGTTCTCGTAAGACACTTTTTGTGAATCAGGAATGTAGTTCATGAGTATACTGACCTTGATAGAATACATTTGTTGCCCTTTGGCTATGATAAAAAACATTCTGATCTTAGTAGATCATTTCTTGATACATGGTATCATCCTTAAACATCTTCCTTATACCAGGTTTCAATAGATGGGGGCGCACTTGGATTGGATAAGGGTTTTGAGCTCATCATGGAGGGTGAAAGTTTACCGGTGTCATGTGAAAAGGAACTCAAGGTAAAATGTTAAGAGAGCTACTCTTGTTCAAGATGAAAGTTAAGTGTAGTCGTGTCAAATGCAACTAGGACATGTTTTTGGAATATGCAGTTACTAAGGGATCAGATTATGCTTTATTGCCTTTGTCGGAAACCTTATGATCAGAGACCGATGCTTGCTTGTGATAAATGTGATGAATGGTATCATTTTGATTGCATCAAGTTATCCTCACTGCCAAAAGTTTACATTTGCCCTGCATGTTGTTGAATGGAAGGAGAGGATTCTGCATCAATATCAACAAGCGGCGAAGAGAGGTGAGCATTTTCTCTTCTTCCCTTTAGCAACTTGTAATTGCTTGAAGTAAATAATTCATTGTTCTTCGTAAACCAAAGAAAAGCATGCTTCCGGAGGTGGATCTAGAATTTTCAAGACTCCAAGTTCTTTGGTCATCAAGATGAACCGTCTTATATGGTCAATGAACTCATACTAATGCTAAGATTAGTCGCGATATAAGTTTCTGACTGCTCGTTTGAACTGCAGGGTCATCAGTGGCAAACACGAGGTACCTCAGACGCTTTCCCCGCGACACAGAACAAAATATGTGGCAATGTCTTCTTATCTCTCTATCCTTCTCTTCCGTTAATCAGGAAAAACTGAAGTTGTTTCCCTTTTGTGTCCAGTATGCTTTTTGTTAAAATTGTTTCATATTATATGCCATCTTAGTTTTGATAAGCTTCTTATTGTGGGTTAATTTTTCGGTTTTACTTGAGATTTTTTATTCTAATGGAAGAAAGAAGACCCGATTCGCGAATTTTAATTGAGGTTTTTTTAATTTTACTACAGTATGCAATTTCCACTTTTCAAAACATCCTGCAGCTTCTTCTCCTTCTGCATTTCGTGAAAAATCATGTCACCGTACATTCCAAACATCAAATCTAAATATACGCTAACAACTTAAAACTTTGAGATAATAAAGTCAGCACGGTTCAATAGATGTAGCCTAAGAAACTAACCTTTTCAAGATTTTTTCTGATCTCCAGTAAAAGCTCCGACTCCTCTTGTTCTTGAACCTCTGTTGGATGAATTCCCTTTTGACCTTTCGCCATCACGCTATAGCAATCTTTATCAGCTCTGATAAATCGCCAAAATATTCGTATTGATTCTTCCAGTATCTCCGCAAGCATGTCACTTGTAATTGAATAGTCAGTTTTCTCTTTTGTTCTTGCCTTGTTTCTGTTCTTTACTTGTAATCTGCATGTTTATTTTCGAGTTTAAATACACTAGATTGTCTCTAACAACAATCAGCAACAAAAGTCGAAAAGATACTAACCTCAAATAACAGGAACTTGAAGAAGATTACTAAGATCATATCGGCTCTTGATAAAATATTGAACTCTAGGCCCTTGAAAAGGTTCATTTTCTATAAATCTTTGCATGAGCACTAGAAACTGTTGAAACTCTCCAGCAACTTCATTATATTTTCTGATCCCACGTGGATCAGAATCCCACAAATTTAAAAAGCTTTCATATATTGCCAGTGCAAAAATTCCCAAGAAAGGCACATCTGGCCAACATATATCACTTCAAAATCACTCTGCAATTCTTTGATAAACTTAACCATTGGATCAAAGTCATGACTTTTATGTTTGAATAGCCTAATATTTTGTGAGAGAAGGGATTTTAGTGTTGGACCTGAAGATTTCTGGTTGAAGACTAATTGCAGTGGATCTTTTAGTGGATCTTTCTGCAGATAACCTGTCAAACATTTCGGATTAGAGCAGCTAAAGATTGAAAAAAGGATTTAAGTTACATACACCGACATTATTAAAAGAAGTGAGAGTATTTCGCGAAGCAACTAGACAAACATTTTTGGAGAATCAAACTATGATTTCAGTCAATAGCTAAAAAGTAAATTATAATTTTAGGTCAAGATTATCTTAATCATTGTCTGTTGTTGGCCAACAAACTTATAGGTATGAATTATCAAAGCATAAAAAGCTTAGCTTTCCAGATATGATCATACACAAAAGGTTAGCATAGACATTTTTATATTCGAACATTTTTGGAGAATCAAACTATGATTTCAGTCAATAGCTAAAAAGTAAATTATAATTTTAGGTCAAGATTATCTTAATCATTGTCTGTTGTTGGCCAACAAACTTATAGGTATGAATTACCAAAGTATAAAAAGCTTAGCTTTCCAGATATGATCATACACAAAAGGTTAGCATAGACATTTTTATATTCTTTTATTTGTGTATTCTGTTTAGACAGAATTAAAAGAAGAAACATGTACACACTTCTAGCAAGTACAGTAGCACTATATAATTAGGACATCTTGTAACTTAGTGTAAACTTCCTCTTGTTCATATTAATAATCATTAAAAACAACATTTCTGACTTATTCAAATGGAATAAACAGTCTTAAAAATGTATAATGTGTATTGTCTATCGGAAATAACCTCTCTACCGTTTCTTACATCATGGATCCAATGCATTGAATTTCATGTTATTATAAGTTTCAGGAGCCTAAGCTAACCAGATTTTGTGGGTCCTGTATTAAACTTTAATTATAGGTGAGCAACTTTTTTTCCTCTTTACACTCGATTACTAATTGTTTGAAAGCGATGAAACATGATGATAACCGTGGACACAAGTCCTGGTGTACCTACTAATTAAAAAACTCATCATCTAATAACTTATTAGCCAAATTTTACTCAAATTTGTTACTGTAACTAAAATCAAAATCTGTGCCAACTTTTTCCAGATCAAAAAACTAAAAAACTTTCTGTTGTTTACTTTTGCAGAAGCAAATGCTGCCTCTTGAAGGTGTCAAAACACAATTGACTCGAAAGACATTCAGCATTCAAGTCAAGAAATCATTTTTAAATACTACTAATGCAAGTACTGGAAAGCTGATCACTGTATCTTTCATGGAAAAGGAGAATACAGTCAACACAAGACCCTCACGCATTGCAATGGACATTGAAGAGAGTGGTAAAAGAAAAATAGAGAATGGTGGCACAGGCACAACAAACAATCAGGGTGCATCAAATCGAGCAAGAACTTCTCGTGTCAGACATGCTTCAGAGGTGAAAACTCCACCTCTGAAAAACTACCACAAGGTAATTTACCTTTTTCGAAAGATGTTAACAGAACTCAAACCATTACAATCTTATTTTCCTGATTTACTTCTCCTCACTGATACTTTCTTTTCATCATCAGTGAAACATCTTTTGGTCGCTACTTTTGAACTATGGTTGGAGCCATTTTTTGCTGCATCCTTAGGAATACATCTGACACTGCAATGTTTATATCATATATATACCGAAGATGACTGCTTTCCATATTCTCTTTTGTAAATGTACGTAACTGTGAATTCATTTTGTAGCTTCAGAAACTTCTTATTTATTGAATGTCTATTGCATATGTAGGACTTGATAGTGAATGTGCCTGCTGCTTTTAAGCTTTAACTTCAAGAAAGTTGATAGAGAGTGTACCTTCTATTTTCCAGTTAAGCAAGATGAACCTCCTCCTGCCACTAACTACGTCCACTGATGGAGCATATTAGGGAATGTACCTACTGCTTGTAAGCTTTAACTACTAGAAAGTTGATAGGGAGCGTACCTTCTACTTTCCGGTGAAGGAGGTTCATCTTAAATGAACCCCTTCCGCCCCACTAACTCCATCCACTAATGGAGCATATTAGGGAATTTACCTACTGCGTTTAAGCTCTGCCATGAAGAGAATTGTGATATATACATTAGTCCAATCGAACATGAATCCATTGTTATTAAGCTTTATATCAAGGTTCATGAAAGAACTATTCAGAAAACAAATCTACATCTTTCGATATAGAACAGCCATAGAAAGAAACTTATAATATTTTGCTCTGTCGGTCGGATTTTCCAAGAGCACCCGTGTCGGATCCTCCAACAATGCATTACTTTTGGAGGATTCGACAGGCACCTCTTTACATTATTGAAGAGTTCGAAAAACATTATTTTGAAAAGGGTTTTTTGCTTAGACATCGTAAAGAACTTTTATATGTTAACCTACGATTTGTGTAAATTTATAGTATGTTAATGCTCTCTTTCTTAGGTTATCATATCAGATTTCATATAGAAAGTTACATGTAGATAAGATAGTTTATTTTGCTTTACTCTTTGTGTGAGAACATATTCTGTATAGTTAGTTACTTAGCTACATAAAACAAAATGATAACAAGCTGTTGTGTTGGATGGTATAATAATGAAAATGCATTAATACATTTGGTAGTTGTTTTTCTTTATGAGCATGTTAGGCATGTTACCTTTACGATGAATTACAAATTGTCTCAACTAAATCGATAAAAGAATAAAATAATAAAAAAATTTCCACCCACTAGCATTATATTTTATGTGGATTCTAATTATTTCTTAACAATGTTAAAGATGTAAGGTTCGTCTGTCTTAACTTTTTTTTTTTTTTTTTTTTTTTTTAATTTGTTTAATAAGGCAAAGAAAACAAACATTTGTGCCAATGTAGAAGCTTATCGAACATTTGACAAACTCACACCATTTAATTCAAAAATTTATAGCTCTTATGATAAATATCATAATAAAATTACCTGGCCTCATGAACAATATATTTCATTTACCTCTTTCTTTTAATGTTTACACTTACCGTTTTCATGAATTTCCAGTAATTAACTTGCAAATCCAAAACTAAATATTCTTTCATGCAACAGGTTCCAATCACGCGTTTGAAGAGCTCAATCTAAGAATGCATCTCCTCTTTTTTTCGATCCATGCAAATAATATATTCAATACCATCTTCTAAAAGTTGGCTCCTTAATGTTCATATATATATATATATATATCCGCCTGTGTGTGTATCTCTCAACTCATTTCTTGAGGCAATACTCCCAACAAGGTTTTTTTCATTCTCAGCTACTCAAACTTGAAACCTGTAATTAAAAGCTGCTACCCATGTTGTAATCCTTCTATATGTTTCTTTCTTTGGTTTAAAGGATTACTCGGGCACAATCCAATTAATGTGACGTTTCTTTGACCTTGAGTTCATCAATTTGTATTCGCCCCAGAAATCAAGATGTTATAAGGATGTTTTCGGACAAATGCATTCTCACAGAAGACTCGCCTTTAAAAGTTACAGACAAGTGATGTGGTTATTACAATGTTATCGTCATCAAACCATGTGAGATTTGCATACCATCTTTATAGCTCTTATTATATCACTCACTTTCTCATATTTCCGAGGCTAATTAATTATCCTGGATCCTTCATCATTGATGTCAATGTATCCCTGACATTGTTATTATTGTTGATGTTGTTGTTGATGATGGGTTAGATATGTTGGAATATTTGTCTGATGAATCAACATATCTTTAATCGTACAGGTTTTGAAAATCTATATCAGACAATAAATTCGTTAGTGGTGTTAATCCACTTGGGCTCCATTTGTTTTTTAAAGATACAGACGTCTAAATCTGAATGCACATCTGAATGATTAAGATGTTGTCTCTAGATCTGAAAATTGAATGATTAAGATTGTTTGTTTTTCAACATCTAAATGTGTAAAAAATTTTTATTTGTATACATAATAAAATAAAAAATACAATTCAAATAAAATATTAATTATATATTAAAAAAATATGTAATTTAATACAACAAAATTATTAGTATTTGATTGAGAAAAAATATTTATGTTTGTTAGTGATAGTGGAGATGGCTTATAATGGTGGTTGTGGTGACAATGATTGATGTTAGTGATTAATAATGTTGGTGGTGATAATTGTGATGGTTGGTATTGTAGTGACTGTTATGATAGTGACAATTAATGGTGGTGATGGTTGTTGTGATGTGACGTTGCTTAATGTTAGTAGTTTAAGGTGTTGATTGTGTTGGCTGAAACATGAATGCATGATGATAGACGATGTGTTGGTGCTAGTTGGAGATGTCATTTGTTGTGATGGTGGAGATGGTTGTTAGTAGATGTAAATTATAGCGATGGTACTGGTTGAAGTGGTGGTAGAGGTGGCGTTACTAGTGACAATGGTGGTGGCGGCCAAAGAATGTGTAGAGGTTGTGATATATTAGTGGTAGTTAGTGGTGGTGTTAGTTATGATAAATGAGTTGGTTGGTAGTAGGGATTGACCGATAGTGGTTGCTGATTGTGGTGTTGTTGATGGCAGTGATGACGATGAATATAATCAGAATAAAAGATGTAGTAGGTGTGGTAGCGGTTGACAATTGTGGTTGGTAGCGGTATTTTTTGTCGATGGTGGTTGTGATGGTGGAGGTAGCTGGTGGTGATGGGTGGTGGTTGATCATGTTGATGGTGGCAGAGATGGTTAGTGGTGGTGACTGCTGATTATGAATAGAGTGGTGAATATTATCCAACGCCAGAATATCCCTTTAGACCTATTAAGACTTTGTTCTAGATCTGAATGATTAAGACCTATCAGCCCTATTAAGAGTTAAAATCTTAGTTAAAAATAAATGCATTTAATAATCTAAAGTCTGAAACATTCAAATTCAGACCTCTATTAAGTGCAAACAAATGAGGCCGTCCACGGCTATTTATTTTTTCTTCTACAATTGATCCCCAGATATCAAGAAAGGTCTCTGCAGCTGTGTCTAATTATTTGTATTTAGTCAACAAAAGCTTCCGGCTTGAAAACATTTGTCATGTCCTTGTTAGACCAAAAACTGAGCAAATCACTTTATTCCAAAGGCAAAATGATATTTTGGATCCTTGTACTATGTTGGTTTTGTAAGTTGGACACTTCTACTTACATGTTTGTCATCTAAACCCCTGAATCCACTAAAAAATAACTTTTTGAACGCAATTTTTGATGTGGCATCCTATGTGGCTGGGACCACATAGGAGCGTGTGTTTTAGTCTCCAGCCATGCGTCAGCCATAAAATAAAGGGCCCCAACGGTCAAAAAGGGTTCCAACACCTATTATAAATGCTCCTTCTTCCTCATTTGCTTCAACACTATTGTTGGAGCAATTTGAACTTTTTTTAATCCCTTCTTCTCCATTTTTTCTCGCTCCAAGTTCTTGTTCTTTAATCTTTTTTTCCTACTATGCTTGCAATATTGGAAATTTAGTTTTTTATGTTATTTTTTGCAACACCATGACAGTTCGAATTTGTTATTGTGGACTTTACGCGGAACTTAAGATGTCAAGAACACCAACCAATTCGGGAAGAATGTTTTGGGGCTGTCAAAAATATCAGGTTGGTACTAGTTGTGGATTCTTTCGATAGGCCGATGAAAATGAACAATATAAAGGTAGATATCGAAGGCAACGAAGACAGGAAAGAGTTTACCGACCGCATAACAATTCATTCTTGTGTGTAGCGCGTGGGCCCATATCTCCCGAACGATCATAGTACGGTCGCTCATCTAATATAAAATCAATGAGTAGATCTCACCTCCCACGGAGTTAGCCGGAACTTCTTCCTCGAGTCCTGTCATGATCGCGCACTCGATGAAAGAGCTTTACAAGCGGCATTGCCCTTCTTCACTCACGCAATATTGCTGGATCGTGAAGTATTCGTCGCCCTACCAAACGAAAGAAGTCACTATCAAACTGCTCGCCCTATTGAAGTACCAAAGGTGCGCTGACTGGGAAGATATGGAAGGCACGGAAGACATGTAAGACCAAGCATTAGTATTGATATCACTGTTATCATTATTGTTGTCATCTGGTTTTTATCTGTTGTATTATTTAAGATGGCTTGATCTATGTAGTTGGTATGTATAATGAAATGAAATTAAAATTTAATGACAAACACCATTGCCAACATAGAAATCTGCAATATATAATGTCTTAACAAGAGTTGACATCAAAATGCTTGTCTTAACAACATATGAAATGAGAAATGAACCAGAAGTATTAAAAAATTGTCTTAACAACACTTTGGGATCTATACAGAAAGAGAATTACACTAATGTGTCCTTGAGTGCTTGTTGTGGACTGATTCTTGCTGGCTTGAGTGCTTGATGTGGGTTGAGTGGTTGGAGATGATTTTGCCTTTGATCTTTTGTTACTCTGTTGTTGTAGCTGTCTTTGAGTTACTGCAGCTCCAGTTTTCCACCTTAGTCCATTTGGTTTGAAACCCAAGTTAATATTGGTTGGAACTGAACTAATAAGTGTTGGACTATGTAATACTCTTTCAGTATTTTCAGACTCTAAAAATAAAAAGAAACAGTTATTCATGCACTAATTAAAACAAGTTAAATGTAAAGTACATTATATGAAATGTACCCTCTCTGCCACACTGCCACTTGGTTTAAATAGCACACCAAAACCTGCTTCTTTTGCCTTCTTTTGCCTTGGTCTTTTATATGCCAGATTTGCACCACCTCTCAAAGCTGTACTAGTCTTCCTCTTTTGGGCACCTATACCACTAGTAGACTGCTGAGTCGTAGATTGTGTAGCACCCACTGCTGAAGTGATAGTGGGCATCATAGCAGCTGCAGACCTCACACCACCAACTAATGCAGTATTTGCAGGTCTTCCTGTAGCTGTTGGTGCACTGTGAGCATTTGCAGGCCTTCCTGAACATTTTGGTGCACTGTGAGCATTTGAAGGCCTTCCTGCAGGCCTTCTGTTGCTTGATTTAGCATTTACAGGCATCTCTTCAGCTGTTGAAGCATTTGCATCTCTCTCCGCAGCAATAACTGCAGTACTAGTGCTGGCTAGCACATTAGGTTGACTGCCACAGCTACTACTAAAATTTTTTTTCTACAAAAAATATGCAAAGGTCAAAAACACATTCAAAAAGAGTAAAATTCATCAATAAGAAAAGATTTAACTTACCAAAGTTGGACATCCTTTCTTGTTTGTCCAATACACTTGCACACAGAACATGTCATTTTTCTTCCGTTTCTTGTAGCCTTTCCAAACTTCTTTTTAACAGCTTCATCCTTAGCTTTCTTTCTATTTTTACCTGGCCTTGCTGGCATGGGAGTAATCTCAGGTGGCTCAATTGATGGTCTTGTGCTTCTTGGCCACGTGTTAATATTTGTCATTGATTGAATATACTTATCATATGCCTTCAGGTGTATTTCCCTTTGATACCAGTGATCAATAAATGACTCCACATTCCATCAGCCCTATCAGATTCAAAAGGGGATGCCACATCACCATTACTAAGTAGTAATAATGGTGGAGTGACTGCCAAATCATCATTAACAACTATAGGTTCACTAATTTGGTGAACCACATATACATTAACCAAATCTCCATTTTTTAAATTACTTATAAGGCTTAAAACATCAACATCCTTTTCTAACTTGTAATAATAGCCCTTTTTGTCTACTCTGCATCAAAAGGTTTCAATTTTTTCCACATCAAAATCTGCTGCTAAGTTATGAAACAACATAACATGAAGCTTATCAACATCTACTTTAATTTTATCAGAAATACGAACTCCATTTGCATACCTTAAATCAGGGTCTGACAAAAAGACACCCCCATAGGTGAATTGAAATGTTACAATTATGTCCATTTATTTAAAAAACCTGTACAATGACAAGATAACATATACATTAGGCAATTATCCATAAAGCCTTAATTTTTAAAGAAAAAACAAAGGAATAAAAAAATCAATTCTGATTTTACCAAAAAAATCCTAAAGTGTAATTGAAATAACAAAACATGTCATTGAAGGCACAAAACTGCTATACACACATTTAATAAGAGCATTAAATAACAAAAAAAATCAAAAACCCCAAAATTTTCGAACTCAATTCTGAATATACCAAAAAAATCCTAAAATTTAATCGAAATAACAAAAAATGCCACTGAAGGCATACAACTGCAATATATAGCCATAATACGAGCATTAGACAACAAACAAACCAAAAGCCCCAAATTTTTTGGACCTAATTTTTCATTTTACGAAAAAGGCAAAACTCTAAATTCTAATCAAAACCCGATATATGCCATTGAAGGCATATCATCACTAGAAATACTACCTACAACAACACTCAGACGAAACAGAGCAAAATCAGACAAAAGTTTGAAGAAAAAAGTTCTTAATCTCGAAAACCCTAAAATCGGACCCTCATTAAATCGACTAGAAGCTTCAAAATAAACTATCACATACTAAAACTACACCGACATATTAAATACTTACAAGGATTGCAAGAACCTTCAACAACTATTGGCCTAAATTAACCTAAAATGGTGGTAATTTAGTTTCGAATGAGAGAGAGGAAGGGCGAAGAAGAAGGGTTCAAATGACCTAAATTTTAGGTCAAAATTTAATATTTATATTCTAAACACGTCATTTCATACGTGGAAATTATTTTACACATAATTAATGATGTGGCCGCGATTGTGCAACATGCACAACTGAGTAGACCGACAAAGGGTTTAAAAAGTTGCTTTTTAGTGGGTTCAGGGATTCAGATGACAAACATGTAAGTAGAAGTGTCCAATTTACAAAACTGACATAGTATAGGGGGTCCAGAAGGTCATTTTGCCTATTCCAAATTATAACTACATCGTCTTTTCCTGTCTTCAAAAAGTTGACCATTCTTTGTCCATGTGACCACCACACCACAAAGGGGTTGCTTTGTCAACTTCCTAAGGACTCGAACTCACTATTGAATTAAGTCAACAATACATACAAACATATTCTATAAAACAAAGGTCAGGCCACTTGACAGTGCAGAAATAGGTGACTGACTGATTGATTCCTTAATTCTCCATAAATAAGATACATTAACCAACTGAAAGCCTCTTCAAATGGGTTTGAATTAATTTGAATTGGCTTTTGAGGTTGGATTAAAGAAAAGTCATTTTAAAACAGTCTCTCTACCTCTCATTTCAGAACTCATTTGTGGAATTATACTGATTATATTGTTGTTGATTTGTTATTACAATTTATTACAATATCGTTAAATCATATTATTAGAATATTAACATTTGATCAATAAACCTAATTTAAAACAAATGTTTGAACGTGAAACTCCCAAAACAGAAAATGTACTCATGCATACCATGCATATCTGAGACACTCTTTAATTTCTTGTCCATTCAATTTATGATAAATAAACCTTTTTAAGAATTTCATACATTGTCCATTCAATTTATGATAAATAAACCTTTTTAAGAATTTCATACATTGTCCATTTGAATCTAAATAAACATGCACTATAGCTAACACATTTAATCGCTTCACTGAATGGTAACTTTTGTCTCCTTTAACACACATATAGCATCTTAAGCATCATATTTCACCATCATTGAATGTTTGCTTGAGTTAGTAACTGTGATCTACTCCAATACTTTAATGTTCAAATCTGCCTCTAACTCAAGTTCCCAATATATTCATGTTTTCTGATAAAAAAGAAATCACTATAATATTTATAAACCAAACTTGGAGATATAACTTAAGACTCTTTTTTAGTATCTATATCTTACACCTCAAAACAGTAGAACAGTAGAAATGCACCCAACAAAAAAAATAAAAACGCTAACGAATCACCCACCAACGTCCATTAGCAACAATCGATTGCATTAAACATATAAACTTGCAAAGTCCAATTAACTAATATATACAAAGCAGAACAAGGAAACAATGAATCCAAAAAAAAGTAACTTAAGATTAAACAGCACAAATACAACAACTAAACAGATTGTGAGGAAACAATTGGAAAAGAAAGTTAACTACAGAGCGCAAAGTCGAGAGAAACCAGAGAGAGAACTTATGTTGACCTTCATGCCTATAAGTAGTCCAGTACATCAAAAATATCTTCGGTTTGCACTAATATATCCCGTTTACACCAAAAATAAAACAAAGCTAAGCAGTTCATCTTGAGATCTTGAGACTCTGAATGTCATTATGCTTGTGTTGAAAACATCTCTGATTCCTCTCATTCCACACTGTCCACCAAATGCACGCTGAGACAATCTTTCATCTCTCCTCCTTTGAACTTGCATTGCCATCATTGTTCCAGGAACTGAAAACACCTCTAATGCTGCATGGTTTCACCCAGTTTATCTTCCTTAGGCAAATAAATAATCTCCATAATAGTTCTGAACATTTGGAATTTTAAAAGAAAAAGAAACTTTGTGAATCATCCTACTTAAGTTTCTGCAACATCGAGTCAATACTACCTGTTCACTATTTGATGTTGTAGATTCAGAGTATTCAGTTCATCACTGAACCCAGCTATTAGACAATGGCTTATTGTTTCATTTACCAAATTTTCTCCTGGCCCACCACAAGTAAATTTTACTCTGTGACTCATCCTACTTTACACAGAAATTTAGTCATATTAGCCATTGCAACTAACTAAAATTATAACTTAACAAAACACAAAATTCTAAACCTGGTAATCTTGAGTTTCAGGAAACTATACCTAGAACAACAGATTCTGCTAACCTGGTTATATGAAATACAAATGAGTATGTTAGATACTTCCTCTTTTACTTGGTATAGCTCATGTCATCCGGGATAAATGCACGGGATATGACATGTCAAAAGTCAAGCTAGGAAAGAATGGAGAGAGGGTTGCAAGGTAGTTAAGAAACAATTAGTTTTATTTGATAACAAGGGATCGTCTAGTAATCTGATGCATGGTCTGAAGTCTAGTTTTCATTCTTTGTGGTCGATGATCTAATGCTTTGATGAAGTAAATAATTTTCTACAAACAACAACCAATTATCTATACTAATTCGACACAAGATTTTATGTTGTTTCCATTTTGTAACTATGCACAAGCCTGTGTGGCAGGCCCTATGTTGCTCGGACTCTTCAAAAATGTCAGCGGGTGCGTGTCGGATTCGTCAAAAGTAGTGTATTTTTGGAGAATCTGACATGGGTGAAGCATCAAAAGTGAAGAGTCCGGTGGCAGCAGCTTGATGCTAAGATACTTTTCAAAAGATTATTAATGAGGCTAAACAAACTCAATCCAAAAGAAGAAGAAAACAAAACTAAAGAAATACGGACTCAAAATGAATAAAATCATTCATACCTTCAAAAAGTGCACAGCAAGCTCTGCCTGGAAGCCATCACCCATCTGAACCAGAGCATGATCTGGTTTATTCCGTAGGATTTTAATTCTAACAATGTTTCCATAAAGGGAGAACAGATTAAAAAGTTAGTCCTCGTCTATTCTCTGTAACAGGGAAAACCAATCAGAAGGGAAGCATAAAGATATGTAACCATGAACATTAAAATTTTATTAAAAAGGAAAAGAATAAAAAAGAGATTCTTCCGCTATTCAAAGAACAAGAAAAGAACTAAAATCCTAGAATCAGGGTCCAAAGAAAGCAAAGCAAAAGGCTAATATGGTAATTAGGAAAGAAGAATCTTACATCTGGATCTACATCAGATACAAGAACAGTACACCGGTCATTTGTCCCGCTTATGCCAGGGGGCAAACCGCTAGGAAAAGCAGCTGCAATAGCTGCAGCATTTCCCATCTATTCAAATGATAGCAAAGAAAAATCCAACTTAGAGATTTAAGGAAATTTGTGCGTAAAAACGAGAAAGCTAGAGCAAGAAAGAAGTGATTAAAGGAGCGTAAGAAGCAGCAACTAAGCTGCATCGCCTGGATCTGATTGCAAAGAGGGAGATAACCATGAGATGTTAAAAATACTTCAAACTTGATGAGAGAGATGCACACCTGAGGAAATCCAACGGGACAAAACAAAGGGAGAACACAGTTAAGAACACTAAACCAGGAGAGATTCACAATCACCATAATAAAAGTGTTAGCTTAGCACCTCCACGAGGCCCAGAACCTTGCACGGAGTACATGGCTCCTGAATCTCCATATCCTTGCTGTTACACAATGACAAGCTTGAACTTAATCCATATAGGCAAACTCATAGTGCTACAAAAAATAGAAACAACGGATACTACTTGAGGAGATTTGCCCTTCTGCTCCGCTGGTAGATTTGGTTTGGTGTAGTCCCTGCACATATGGACAATGCACAACATGAATATTTCCTAACTACTGAAGAGAAAAGCTTCTTTTGATATGTATAAGAGGGAAAGAGAGAGAGCAATGAACAAGTTACCTCAAGCGCTCGTTATTGTATTTCACTTGCAATTCATCCAGGCTGAATCACAAAACCAGCCAAGGTAAACAATCCCATCATAGCATAAAAGGGGGAAAATGCAAATATGTCCGTACATACACAAAAACAGCACGATTTTAAAGGGATTTAAAAGCTTACTTTGAGAATTGTATGTCAAGCTGACAGCAGCCATCATATGTATAACGTCCCTATTAAAACATTTGTAAACATTAAATTTCATTGTCTAAGAAAAACATATAGCATAAAATAATCTTTTCATGACAAGACACCTCTATGCAACACAAAGTATACCTGGAGAGAGCTCCTAGCAGAAATAGCAGTCTGAAGTAGCTGGTACTGAATTAAAGCTTGAAAACCTACAAAGTTCATAACAAATATCAGGAGCAGTAAAAGATCATGAAGATATAGAGCAAAGACTCCAAAGTGTCATAATTAGTATTTCAAATATGCTCCAGAAACAATTGAAGCAAGAAGCTAACTGGTCACATCTAAAATGAGAATCATATAACACAACAAAGAAGTGTGAGAGACTTCCAAGTTCCATCCATGATCAAATTTCTAGCCAGTCTTCAAATCCACAATGAGGAAAAAATTAAGAAGAAATTAGAATATAGAAAGAGAAAACTTTAAGGTGCTGACCTGCCGACTTCTGAAATGTCACAATCTTCTCAACAACTCCGTGAGGTGGAAAAACTTGATACAGCACATCCACAGTTATAGGATAAAGCACGTGATGTATTGAAACTAACAGAATTCGATTAGGCTGAGAGTCCAGAGAGCCGTACAGCAGAGCAACATAGAGACAGAAGAGAAGATAGAGAGGAATAGACGAAGAAAAGGAGAAGGAACTATTGCAAAAATATTTAATCTCAGCAAACAGAAAAGAAGCATAAAGACAAACCAGAAAGCATGTAAAATATAAGAAAATACATGTAAACTTGATACATATTGACTTCTGCGTCACAACAGGTGCTTTATTTCATTTTGATATGGTTCTGAGTCATTTCAAGCACAAATGATCCCCCACATGGTTGCCTCTAGAGAAGAGTTACGAATAGGGCTTCTAAGTGCTCATTAGGTACAAACTGAGATGAGCACTGATGTTGGTTCTCGATGCTTTATGGTGGTCAAGTACATAAATTAGAGGATCCTGGGGAGATACCAAAACTGGTGTGCCAGCCAAGTAAGGCGGGTTAATTCTTCCCATTAACTCTCAGTCAACGGAGGAGCTAACCTACAATAACCCGTTTTCTCTCTCGAGTTATATAGAAGATCCAGTGACACAACATTTCCAAAAGATGGACTCTTTCTTTTTTCAATGAAAAAGATTGTTTTCTGGCAAACAAAATAACTCAAATCCACAATCAATCTGGAACTATGCAATCATCTATATTTACATTCTGCATGCCCTTCTATTCCCCTAAAATCATACCTTTTGAGAAGTTCCAACTGCATTAAATAAGTTTTAGTGTCAGTAATTGTGAAAGAGAACAATCAGTTAAGACCTTATACCTTCAACACCATAAGCGCAAGGTGCATAACTGGTGCTAGGTAGGCAAACATCTCAAAAGTTAATTCATATTCTCCGTTCAGTTCGATCACAAAACCTCAAATTTTCTCTTGATGTCTCCAAAATATGTCTATACCCTAGGTTTAGAACTACGTTCATCTACTTGTTATGAATTCGCAAGAGCATTACTTCACTCATTTGAATACACATTAACACACATTTCTAAAAGTTCCATTTGTGACGAATGAAATCATTTATTATCCTATAGGCTTCACATAGTTATCTAACTAATAAGGAAATTGGAAGTGAACTATGTGCTTCTTGTTAGTGCTACTGTACATCAACTAAATAATAGAAATGAATCTTTCAAACATGTAAAGAATCCGTAAAGCATGTAGCACTATGCCGCCTCTTATAAGACAAAAAGGGTTCACTGACCTCTTCTCCTCGCCCTTGCGAACTCTGCTCCACAGTAGTCAGTTCTTGATGAGATGAGAACTGTACATAAACATTTCTTCCCCTATGGACAAGCAAAATGAGTCACTAATCAAGGTTGAACAAAAGATGCAGCAAAGTGTAGTCTATTGAAAGATTAGCAAACACAGTAATTTGAAAAGCTATATATATATATCCAGTTGGATACACAAGTTCTGTGTTAGAAGGTACCTTATGCTAGGTTGAACATTTGAATAAAACTGTATTGCATTTACAGCTGCAGCAATGTCTTGCATTTGCAAGAGAGCCTGTACTTCCACAAGATGTAATTATTAAGAAACAGCAACTTACTCTAATCATTCTGCCAGATGCCAATCAAAATAAATGAATAAAAGAAGCACCAGATTTTTTGCCCTAAGCATTACAAGTTTGGTAATGACTCCAAAGGGCTGAAATAGCTGAAGCAAGTCATTCTAAAAAAAAACAACACAGGAATCATTGCACCTACAGAATCACTTTCTTGCTTATTACAACAGAGTGGAAAAGAAAACCAAGCGCATGAAAGAGGAAGGATTTGCTACTCCACTCAGGTTTAAATATTTACTACCTCAAAGTACAAGGTGTTCCCATCTTCCAAACTGTATTAACACTAATACCAAATAATAGTGGCATAATGCTAACTGATTCTCTTTTGGAAATTCTAGTGTGGTGGGAATCAAACGCTGAGAAGCTTAAAAAATATTATTTTATTAAATTAACGACTCCTAAAATATATAGAATGAAACTTAATAATATATGGTAAGAAATATATATAATCCTAAGGAATTTTTTTTTTAGAATTAGGATTAGACTTGATTACAACTTTTTAACTTTTTTGTTATGAAATCGTTGGCAAAGAAATCTTAATTGGCATGAATGGTAGTATTAAAAAAGGATGTTGGAACAAAAACTATAATGTCAAAATTTTAAGGGAAAAAATTTTTGTAGAAAAGGGTAATAGGAAAACCTACCATATATTTAGAATTTTGTAAGAAAAAAAAACCTTGTACAAATAGGTAATAGGAAAACCACCATATATTTAGAATTTTGTATCCCCATATGTATCCCATATATTTACGAGTTTCCAAAAAAAATTATATTTTTTAAATTTTGTTGGTGTCAAAAGAAAAAAAAACACTTCAGAATTATAGGGATGAAAAAAAAAAAAGAAAAACATGTAGAAGTAGAAAAAAATTACCATATATTTTGAAGTTTGACTATATTTAGGAATTCACAAAACATTTATTTTTAGGATATATACGTCAGAATTGTAGGAAAGAAAGAAAAAGGAAAAAATGTACGAAAATTTACTTGTAAAATTGATGGTATTTATGATTGAAGAGATAAATTTAATTGTGATTTGAGGTAAGTTTGTTTAAGAAATACTTTTAGTATTTTCTTAATGTTTACAATAATAAATTATCATTATTCTTGATAAGCAATTTCTGATTGAGAAGTTTTTTTTTTGTGATTTTTGTATTTTCTTGAAATTTTCAATAATGACACTAAAATTTTACTATGTTCTTAAAATTTACAATAATAAATTATCATACCTTCTTGATAAATAATTGCCAATTGAGACGTGTTTTGTGGTGAAATCTTAATAATATTTGTGATTGACGAGATAATTATGCTTGTAGTTTGAGGTAAATTTTTCGTATGTTCTTGATGTTTACAATAAAGAATTTTCATATATTCTTAATAGATTTTGCTGATTGAGAAGATTTTTTTTTTTGTGTTACTTTAACATGTTCTTAAAGTTTAAAATAATAAATTATTGTCTATTTTTGATAGGCAACTGCTAATTTAGAAGGGTTTTAGTGTAAAACAGGTTTAAATATAAAGTTTCTTACCAATTAAAATTTTAATGATGTCTATGATTAAAAAGATAAATTTATGTATAATTTAAGATAAGTTTTCTAAAATTTTAGTATGTTCTGAAAGTTTATAATAAGTTATAACCTATGACAATTGTTATACGTGATTCGAATTGTTATACATAATTCTATATTAATGACTGAAGATGTAAGCTTTAAATGTTGACCCAATACTAACAACACCCTTTGTTTTGGTGTAACAACGACTTCTTGTCCTTATTGGCACAAGAGGTGACACTATTGAAAAAAACGTTGAATGAATTTGGTAATTTTTTGTTAAAGGTGTATACCTTTATTTTCTTCTCCAGACATAATTTTTGAGATAATTTTGTTGATTTGTTATTGTCTACTATTTTTTATATTTCAAGTATAATTATTTTTGTCTTGAGTCGAGAATCTATCAAAAACAATGTTTTGTACTCAGTTTGTGGCTATGGAGCAGTGTAAAAAGTTTACGTCGTATGTTTTATGAAGAAGAGATTGAAGTTACATGAAGTTAAGATCATTTTGTGTAAAATATGTAGTTATTAAAATAGTAAACTGAAACACGAGTACTTCAGTTCATATTTAATTTCATCAAAGTTTTATCTCTTGAAAACATGTAATTGAAGTATGTCAGTATGGTACTTAACATTCTTTTTTTTTTTGGTTTTCAAATTATTACTTATTATACTATGTGTAAACAACTACATCACTATGTGAGAGATGAATCTTATGAAGAGGAAATTGAAAGTTCTGAATTTAAAGACGCTGAAGAATAAGGATAATCGATTACATTAGTAATTTTAGAGAGTAGAAGAATAAACAAAAACATGTTTCAATAAAAATGTGAAAGAAGTAGTTCAAAAAAAAAAAAATCTTAAGGTGATGGATTATTTGCATATATATATAAACCTTGTGCTATTTATAGAGACCACAATTTTAATTTGCATTAGTATAACATTCCTTAAGGGTTTTTGGAGAAAAATTATTTCTTTTAATTTCTAAACAATAGCTTCTACTACTTCGTAGAAATACTTATTTTCTTCCTAAAATTTGATCAAATACCATACTTTTTTAAAATAAACACCTTTTTAAAAAGAAAAAAGAACACTTTTAATATCCTAAAAATTTGATACATGTCAAAGACTTGACTAAGAAGTGTATATTTCAGCTTAGGGTAAGATCCTATGCTTTTGGACTCCTTCGAGATCCATCTTTGACACTGTTAAGTGTTGACAATGATAAAAATGAAATGCCAACAAATAATATAATGCGTATAACAAATATTGATATGCCTATGTTTAGCCATAATTTCATTAGTAGGTATTAGTTTTTGATGTGGAGCTTTGGTGTGGATCTGTAGCAGATTTGATTTGCTTCTCTTTTTTCTTGCATCGGAGCATACATAATGAATATCAAATATAAGTATTGAAGTATATTTTACTATTTATTTTAAACTCATAAAAGTAAAATAAGTAAGAAAAACATGTGTCTAATAAACTTCTTTATATAATTATCATGATCTTATCGTTGGTTTATATGGAGGAATTGTAGCGAATAATATCAAATTGAATTTATATATGTACCTTTAAGGTGCAATATTTACGTCAAGATTGAAAAAGAATTCAACGCCTCGTGTTATTGAGTTGGAATATATAAATGAATCCTAACAATGACGATGCTTCACAATGAGGAAACTATCTGAGACGATCTGCATTTTGATACTTCAAATTTCTTGATCCCCTTCATTTGCTATATTGGGTCTAAGCTGATCTACTTTTTCATTTTTTTTTTGTGTGTGTGTGTTTTATTTTAAAGGTTTTAACTACGAAAATAAATAATAGTAGTTATAGATAGACATTAGTTGCTCATGTGGAAGTTGAAAAATATATATAGTACTAGCATGTATGTTTTGCATTATCTAATAATTTTCAGGAATTTAATTAACATGAATCCGTGGATTGTTGATTATGATATATTTTTTTTATGAAAAAATGATTAGCTAAACAGAGAGAAGTTAAAATATTTTCATTTATAATATTGAAGTGATTTTATGAAATTGAACTCATTGATGCGAGATACACACGCGGAGCGCGTATCCTAAGCTAGTATCTATAAATATTTGTATAGGAATGGGTAAATTACATAAATGATCCTAATAATGGGTGACTTTATTTTGTTTGTCCCCGATAAGAAAAGTCCTACAAAACTAGTCTTCCTTCTTTTTTATCTGTAGGACTTTGACCATTTTACCCCTCTATATTCAAATATTTCTAAATAACTCCATACTTATTTGTTTTTCAACTTCTATTTTTTTTCTCTTTTTTATTTTACTTTGATTTTTATATCTTCTTTCTCTCTTTTTTTTTCTTTTTAGTTTTTGTCAACACTTACTTTTTTCCTCTTCTCCACTCAACTTCTATTTTTTTTATTTGATTTTTCTTTTTTAATCTTTTTAGTTTTTCTCAATCTTTACTTTTTTCCTTTTCTCCTCTCAATTTCTATTTTTTTAATTCTCTTTTCATTTTTCTTTGATTTTTATTTTTTTCTTTTTAAATTTTTCTCAGCCTGTATTTTTGTTTTATCTTTTATTTCTCAACATTTAATTTTTTTTATTTTCTCCTCTCAACTTCTATATATATATTCTCTTTTTATTTTTTTATTTTCTTTGATTTTTATTTTTTAGTTTTTAGTTGTTTTCCTTCATTTTTTTTCTTTTTCCACAAATTTTATTATTTTTCGTTTCTTTTCTTCGATTTCTTCCAAACAACAAGTTACTCTCCATGGGTAAGAGTTGACACTACCACACTATATCTTGATTTATGATATGTTATATAAATTTTACCTTAGAGGCAAGACTTAGGACTTTCAAACAAGTAACATTTCATGTGTAAGAGTTGACACTACCGCATTATATTTTGATTATGAGATGTACTATAACTCTTACCTTCGAAGCAAGACTTAGCTCAAGAACTTTAAAACAATGAGTAGTTGACATTACCACGCTATGTCTTGATTTATGCGATGTTCTACAACTCTTGCCTTAGAGGCACGACTTATCCAAAAATTCTCAAACAACAAATTACGTACATTGGGCAAAAGTCAATAAAACCACATTGTATTTTTTACTTATGAAATGCTCTATAACTCTTGGCTTAGAGTCAAGACTTAGTCTGAGGACCATCAAACAGCAAGTTATGCCCCATGGGCAAGAGTTGACCTACCATATTGTGTGTTAATTTATGAGATGCTCTATAACTCTTCAATTAGAAGTAAGACTTAGACCAAGGGCTTTTAAGCAACAAGTTATGCTCCATGGGCAAGGGTTGACACTACCACATTGTGTTTTAATTTTTGAGACGTTCTATAACTCTTGCCTTAGAGGCAAAGCTTAACCCAAGGACTTTCAAACAAGAAGTTATGCCCAATGGGTAAGAGTTTGACACTACCACCTTATGTTTGGATCTATGAGATACTCTATAACTCTTGTCTTTGAGGCAAGATTTAGCCCAAGGGCTTGTAAACAACAAGTTACACCCCATGGAAAAGAGTTGATACTACCACATTGTGTCTTAATTTATGAGATGTTTTATAAATCAAGTACTTTTAAACAATAAGTTATGTCCCATGGGTAAGAGTTGACATTACACCATTATGTATTGATTTATCAGATGTTCTACAACTCTTGCCTTAGAGGCACGACCTAGTCCAAGAACTTTCAAACAACAAGTTATGGCCCATGGACAAGAGTTGGCACTACCACATCGTGTCTTGATTTATGAGATGTTCAATAACTCTTGTCTTAGATGCAAGACTTAGCCCCCAAGTTACACCTCATAGGCAAGAGTTGACACTACCACATTGTGTCTTGATTTATGAGATGTTCTATTAGTCTTACCTCTTAGACGTGACTTGGCCCAAGAACCTCCCCAACAAAATAAGTTAACATCCAATGGGCAAGTTTTGACATTACCACATTGTGTCTTGATTTATGAGATGTTTTATAACTCTTGCCTTAGAGGCAAGACTTATCCCAAAGGACTTCTAAATAACAAATCAAGCCCTTAATTTACTTTGTGTCAAAGAAAGAATATCCCTTTGCGGATTATCTAACTTTCTATTTATTAGTAAAATATAATAAAAGTTAAGAAAATAGAAAAAAAATAGAGAAAAAAAAGACTGAGAAAAAAAAAGAAAAAAAAGAAGAAAAAAATAAAGGTTAAGAAAAAAATGAAGAATAAAAAAATTTGAGAAAAACAAAAATGTGAAAAAAAAAATAAAGTTTGAGAAAAATAAGGAAAAAAGAAAATATGAGAAATGATAAAAACAAAAAATAAAATAAAAATAAAGGTTGAGACAAATGAATTAAAAGAAAAAGAGAAATAAAGAAATAGATAATGTTTGAGAAAAAAGAAAAAAGAGAAAAAATAAAGGTTGAGACAAATGAATTAAAACATGAAAAAAAAATAAAAATAAAAAAAATAAAAAAATAAAAATAATAAAATGAAAATAGAAGTTGAGAGACAAATGAGTATCAAAGTATAGAGGGACAAAAACGTACTTATGTTATACCTAAAAAGAAAGGAATGCTAGTTCTTAAAGACTTTTCTTAAGATGGTCAAAAGTGCAAATCCACCTACTATGGGGGCTATACCATGTAATTTTCTATATATGAACCCAATTATTATTATGTATTAAGCAGTAACTTGAAATTGCTATATGAGTTTATACACTTCAAATTTTAGATTCGCCTTTCAGGATGGGGTAGGGGTAGGATATCAATGTTGATTTTTCAAGTTTTTCTTGATTGGATCTACTTAACAATCAATTTTTTCTATTCATATGTTTACATGGACACAAACTTTTGGGCTGTAGGTGACAAAAGAGTTTTAAAATGAGGTGTAGGTGACACAAGTCTTAATTATTGAGTGGAGGTGACAATTACTTTATTATGGATTAAGAAAGTTGGGAAAGTATGAAAATAACCCAAAAGTTTTTTAATTTACACTTTGATCCAAATATTAATTAATATAATAGGAAAGAGGGGGAGGAGGGAGACGCGTTTCTCTCTCTTCTCATCCGTTGTTGTTTTCTCTCTCTTCACGATTATTGTTGTTCATTCTTGCTGCTGCTTTATTTATCATCTTCTGCTTCATTATCATCATCTTCTGCTTCATTATCATCATCTTCTACTTCATTATCATCTTCATCTTCTTCTTGTCGACCATTGCTATTGTTGTTGTTACAGCTATTGCTGCTATCTGACCAATTTCTTAGGTCAAATTTTATTTTCTACATCACTTTCCACTTTGACATTACTTCATAGGTGACTTTGATAAGTAAAATTATGATTTTTATTCGAATTTGTCATCTGGGTATACAGTTACTGCTGTTTTTTCAACAATGGATAGAACCCGATCATGAATCCAACATAAGTGCCCACAATTTAAACAGATCACTCATATGATGCATCAGATGATTAATTTGTTGCGACAGAAGATTTATTTATTGCAACAAACTAGTTATCTGTTGTATCAAACTGATTATCTGTTGCATCAGACTGATTATCTGTTGCAACAGATGATTAATCAGTTTGGAACAACACAAATCAGCCCTGCCAGAAACCCAACAGATAGCCAATATGTTTCAACTCTTGTTATTGCTACTGGATTCAAAATTATTCCTTGCGTCCAATCATCGATATGTTTGTTGAGAAGATAATAGACAGAATGAATATTAAATCTTCTCTTCGTCTCAAATTACCCGTTTCAAATTTTTTAATTTGATTTCTCATTTTACGTGTCTTTTTTCATTAATCAAGAAGAGATAAATTTTTTTTTTCATGTTCTACCCTTTGCGTTAATCACTTTTTCTTCAAATTAAAATGTAAACATCATTTAATAGGGGTATTATGGTAAACTAGATATGTTATTAATTATTTTTCTTAATTAATGTGTCATCTCAATTTGAGACGGAGGGAGTATGAATTAAAACGTCAAAATCGTGCAACAGACTAGTTATCAGTTGAAACAGACTAGCTATTTGTTGAAACAGACTGCGTATCTATTGCAACATATGAGTAATTTGTTTAGAACAACACAAATCAGCCCCAACCATAAACCTAATAGATAAATCTTAAATCTTGCTATTGCTACTGGATTCAAAATTATTCCTTATGTTCGATCGTCGACATGTTTGTTGAGAAGATAATAGACAGAATGAAAATTAAATATGAATTAAAACGTGACATAATTTTCTTATTAAACTAAAACAAATTAAAATACATATACATAGACTTAAAAAGAAAGAAACAAAATAATCTAATTATTATTATTATTATTATTATTATTATTATTATTATCGCCAGCTGGCCAATCTTCGACCGGCAGAAGCAGCGCCCTCCTTATCCTGCGGATCTCCCGCAACATCCTTACTCTGACAGCGGCCAACTCCTACTGTATATCATGAACCTTCCTCTGCAGTTCTCGTACGACGTCTCGTAAAATAGCGACATCCCATATTGGATCAGCCATATCTAGAACACATATAAATTGACAAAAAATACAAAAACAAAAGTAAAGAAAAGAATCTGAAAGTAAAGTAATATAATGTATATTTACACAAAAAGCAAGAAAAAAAATTTACCAGAGATGGAAAACTATCAAGTCCTTGAAGAGAAAGCAGTTGAAGGTGTAATATAAAAGATAAGAGCAAGAAATAAATAGATATGTGTAGTAGAATGAACGAGTAAGAAGGGACCTAACCTATTTATAGAGGATTGAATTTGAATGAGTTAGTTAAAAAAACGTGACTGTTCACCTCCATTTATTAATACTGGTGCCCTTTTTATTGAGTTGTGGCAACAAATTATATATCTGTTGCATTAGATAACCCATCTGTGACAACAGATATACCATTTGTTGCAACAAATCCACAATTTATTACATCAGATAATATATTTGTTG
>NC_061114.1:159972857-159981126 GCF_002878395.1 Capsicum annuum | reverse complement strand
GGGGATACTACTCTTAACTTTCTCTAGCCTCTATAGCCATCACCCTACAACTCACACTCTCATGAGTATACACATCCACACTCCTTAACACATAACACTCAATTCTCCACTCCTTAATATACTGGCATTAAACCTCTTACCACATAACTCACAACTTAACAAACTTTGTAGAACTATATCAAAGGCACACATTTCCTATCTATATTTCCTCAATTCAGCTCTAAAGAACACCATACAACAACTGCCTAGACTTCTCCACGTCAAGAACATGAATTAGGTACACATGACACTTATACATATAAAATCTTATCTAACAATATGCTACCTGGGGTTGAACCTATACTTATATACCTTATGCTCTTATCCACCTAACGACTGACCCGCATTTCATCATCTTAACACTAGTCCTCATGCATATATATCATAATTTTCCACTTAATTTTTCTATAACTTGCTAACCTAGGCTGGGGCACACATCAAATCAAGCCTACTAACTTACTCTCACAATTCTCTTTTCACTATCCTCGAGTTAACATTCTTACCACCACAATCCACATCTAAAGTTCAAACCTAGTATCTAACACCAATCATGTACAACCGATGAAACATCCCGCATAATATAGTAGTCCACCGAATAGAGAAATCAACCTAAATTCCTTATATTTTTTTAATTACGACATACACACATATTTTTCTTTGCAATGTTAGTACTACACCTTAATATTCATTACATTTCTTCTCACCTACTGTATTAGTTTACAACTACTAGAGAAAAGAGAATCAAGGAGGGGGGGTGTTAAAGTTATATAATAAGAATATTCGACCTTGCTCTTATATTATAACCCATTACGATGTATCAACATATCCTAATTTCTCACATCATATGTACTTACCCATGCATACATCCCAACTACCTTCAAGATTCTATAAGCACCAGTGAGTCTCTTTTTGTTTTTCTAAGATTTCCCCAAGTTAGTTTATACTTATAACTTATTAGCTAATCTACCCCTTTCAGTCACAACCTATGATTAGTTTTACTGCTACACTAAGTATCCATCATGAGTTGTTCCCTATTTCAACTAAATTCTAAATATCATAAATCTATAAATCGTGCTACAACTTTAGTCAATCACCATAAAAAGGCATACCACCCTCTACTCAAAGGTTACAAAACTACAACTACCTTCTTCACTCAAGAGTTACCTTCACTCTGACTTCTAACTTATGACTTCATATCACTAACTTTAGGACCATCTTACTAATCATAGGTTATAACACCTTAACATATACTACCATTCGGGTAGAAATATTATTTTGATATTTTATTACATATCATTACATCTGCACCAAAGCTTTTGAAAAAGAACTGAATACACTTCTTACCTCATGCTCAAATGCATGATTAATATAGAGAGGGGTATACACTTGAGTCAATACACTTGACGCCCTAATGGACTCCTCTCAAGTCCTTGTCCTATTTCATGACTATATAGATAACTCAATAAAAAAGGACCACATTGTTAGGAATCTAAACTTTTGAACTTGAATGGCCTCGACAATGAGGTGTGGCCTATAAAATTAGAGTGAGGAAGAAATTTGAATAACTTTCGTATGGACGATACTATAGCACAAACTAAAGGATGAAAGAATGAGAAATATCTCTTAAATACCCAGTAGCCTCCTGATTACAAGAGTGGTGCACAATATACCCATAAGCAAGACTCTACTAGACATGGCTTCGTAGATACCCTGGGACCATGAACCTAACTCTAATACCAAACTTGTCATGACTTGAGCCGAGACGGGCATCCTAAACCACAAAGGCCCGAGTGACTCCTTAGCATACTTTCATAAGCATAATCTATACATAATCCAAAGTGTAAAAGATACAATGATATTCAAAGAAAACTCATAATCAAACTGAGTCAACAAGTTGTGACAATATAATACTCTTATCCCTATGAAGCCTCTACTGAAAACTAACTGTTTAGGCCAGGACAAGTCCCTCGGCTGGACCATAAAACTGACTGAAACTAACATATAGATAGAATGTCTTCCGAAGTAAAGGAGGCTCACCAACACTGAATGTCTGAGAATAATCTACTGTTGAGCTAAACCACAAGACTGTACCTCAGAATCTGTATTGTAAGGGTCAATACTTAGAAAATATTGGTATTCAGAACAATAAAAAAATAATGTATATTTTATGTAAAATAATCGAGAGCACTGTGGAAACCATTTATCATAATATATATAAAAACAATTGGGCATAATATAAAGAGCTTCAATTCATGCTTGTAAGCATTGATTCAACTCTTTAATTTACTTTTGAGTTAGATGGTACACCCTATATTTCTAAAATTCCGCGGGTTATATGGAATCCTCTATTAACTCATCGTCTAAGCCCTCTAATCCAAGTTTGTCGTAAGGATAGGGGTCCTATATACTATTCTATTATACCAGTACTCGGGGGCAAGTATACATTGGCCATTGCCAATCATGTCTCTTAAGTTAGCAAAACTCGATTTTCAGCAATGAGCCCTTACACTCATATGCCTTCTTCGGGTAACCATCTAACTCTCTTTAAGCCCAATTTTAGTCCTTTAAAATCATGCTTCATGCTTAAAAATTTTCATTTACTTTCATGTCAAGGGCACTTTATAATAGATATCTAATACCTAGACTTGCAAGCTATATCATATTATATCAAACCCATAACCTTTCTCATTCAAAATATGTTAATGACCACCAAAAGATTTGGATATCACATTAGAGTTGTTATTTCAAAAGCATATGAAAACTTATGTAAAACACTCTCTTTTCAAGCCTTTAACACATGGTAGTAAATTCTTTCATTAATCACAAACAATTTCTTCATTAGGAAACATGAGCATTTAGCATAATAATCACCTCTTTGAAAACAAATAAAATAACCATACATAAGAGATAAAGGGGCATTTAAAACTCAAGTATTAGACATTGAAAACTCAAGAATTATTATTATTATTTGTTAAACAGCCCCAACACTAGTCACAAATAAATTTCAGGATTGAAAAATAAAGACTTATAGCTCATGCTCTCAAATCCACTTCAAAATCCACAAGTAATAGTAAGCATTTAAACGCCAGCTTTTATATCAGCTATTTGAACAACTCATAGTATGTTAAGACAATAAATTTCATCATGAGAGGGAGAAATTTTGTAAATAATACTCTTAAATCACTTTTTGAAACTCATAACATATGTATACATGACTATAACTCAAGTTCACGAAAACCCCCCTTATAATTACATATTTTCACTAAACATGGGTTCATGATGCTCTTCAAACGGATTCCAAAACTCATTATATATACATACATATAAATTTTTAGAACTTGTTAAAAACATTAAACTTACGCTCATGAGAGTTAGGATAGTCCTACATACCTTTTTGATGAACAAAATTTGAGATATCTTGAATCTAAGCCTTGGAAGTATGAGTCTTGGGAGGAAACTCTAATTTTTTTTCTCTCTTGAGAGAGGAGAGGAGAGAAGAGGAGAAGAAACAATGATAACTGGTTTTTTTCCTTCAGTAAATAGGGTTTAAAGTGTAATTTAAGTCGTGGGGAGAGGTTTGTGGTGGGAAAAAGACCCAAATACCCTCTTAAAAACGTTATAACAGTGCAAAACAGTCCCTACGGACGGTTATGGAGACGGACCATCACTCCGAACATCCCCAGTGACCAATTTTTGGTCTTTCTGCTTAAAGGAGATAGGCTGGTGCGACGGACCGTCACCCTGGCCGTCGCACCTTGGCAGACAGACACCTTTTGGTAAACTGCGCATAACATTTTACTCCAATATCGGATTAAGGCAAAATTGGTGGCGTTGGAAAGAAGACTCGAAGACCTTTCATTTGATATATAGTAGGCTGCCTAACTCGTTATATTTTAGGAGAATAGGCATTGAATGTTGACCCAAGTTGGAGTGTTCACTAAAACTAAATTGGTAGAAAAGTTCTCAACACGACTTTGAGTTAGGAGATTTTTACTATCTCAATTCATCTCTAAAGATGTTTCCACACTAATGAATTGATCATCATACTTATATTGACACAAAATCATTAGGTTCGAATCTATATATATAGGAATGAGGGTTCGAATTCTAGCACGAAAATGTGGAATGTTACATGTACACTCACACCCCAAGCCTTATAAGGAGTTGACTTTTTTTATTCTTCAACATTGATGAACTTTTCCAAAGCTTCATATCTAATGATTAGCTAAATGACTCAAATTTGACGTTTTCGCCTATAGAAATTCAACTTGTAATTATGTAGATGTAGACGTATGTAACAATGCATGTCTATACCTCAAAATTTAATTTTTTAAATAAAATATTCGATTTGTGATTAACAAAGAATATATCATGAGATAAATAAGTTTGTGGTCTTATCCACACAGAACATCAACCAGCAGAGACTTATGAAGTCCAGGACAAGGATCACGACCGAACTTCTTATATGAATGAGCAATGGTGCATTTCTTCTTCCCTAAACAAGCCTGCAAAAATAAAAATGTATGATAACAATGATTGCCCTCCATTTTTGCAAACCGAAAATCTTGTAAGAAAACAAAGAGCACGATATAAAATTATTAGATGACAATCTAATGTTTTGTCAGTTCAAAAAATTATATTTGCACAATTTTTAAAATAGAGACAAGATCCGAATGGTGATTTAAGAAAGGGAATTAACATAAATCATCGTGTAAAATGTAGTTGCACTGAGATGAGTTGGGACTGAGATGAGCTAAACAACCTATCATAGCCGTCCAAGTCTTGCCAAATTTTACTTTTTTTTAATTTATTTTATCATAATTATTCAATTCCCAAACAAAACTAATAAAAAATTTCTTCTTTACATATATGTATATAACATATAAAACAAAATATTATATTTAATTTTTTTTTATTTTTTTTTTTTAAATATTGCATGGGTCTATTTGGACTCCATACTAGCCCAAGTCAATCCAAATTTCAGATAGATCAAATTTAGGTAAATTAAAATAGGTTGAGTTAATAGATGAACGAGTGGCAAAATTTAATTGAGTTAAGTGAATCACATTTTTATGATATGATTTTGCCACTTAAATTGATCATATATATTTAAATGGAGGCAGAATATAATACATACCTTTTCCACAATGGCTTTAGAGTTGGAGGAGTGGCATAGCCCGGTGGCATAATCATCACAATTACCAGAAGGGCTTCCAAAGCTTGCAAACAAAATCTTGGAAATATTGCTTCTTGGAGGGCAATTAAGGTACACTTTAGGTCTTCTACCATGTTTTTGCCTTTTACTAGGCTTATGATCTTTAGAAGTTCCATACTTGCTCCAAGAAATTACTGGTGGTGGGTTTGATTCCGTGACGTGCGCGCACACTTTGGTGATTGAAATTGTGTCGATGGTGATGTTAAGAGGATTGCCTATTTCCTCCTCAAATAACACTAACACATTGTCTTCAGGCTTGAGAAATGACCTTGGAACATTGTACCTACAAATACATAACACACTTGAAACATTGTTAATGCATATTTAATTGAACTTACGTTTGGTATACTAATAATAGGCATAGTAGACATAGTAACATGAAAAATAGATTATAACCTGGTATAACTAGTTAAATTGTACTGATGAAGTAATTGGAAAAAAAAATAAAAATCTCACAACGCTGTTAGCGTAATGGGAACTGTTTTTGATAATCTAATTAGAAAAGTGAGTAAAATATATATTAGTACATACCAAGTTTGTGAAGGAACACCTTCAGGTGTGTGAAATGATACCCAATATCTTCCAATACTTTGACCATTAACCCAAGCTTCACCTTTCCCCATGGACCCCATGTTAAGAGCAATAGGATCATCACCATTGGGTGCATCAAAAATGGACTGTCCAATTGCAACAATACAACAATTAATGACAACATATATTAATTTGCAATGTAAAGTTGTAGAAATACGTAATTATATAGTGAACGTACTTATATGTAGGATTTGTACACTTACTTACCTTGTACCATGTGAACTGTTGAGTAGAAGAGCTTAATCTGCTCCAGTCACCACTCTTTGCACCTTCTGATGTGTAAATTTGTAACTTTTCCCCCAACAGTCCAACCTTAAAGCACCATCAAAACAATTTTTGTAATTTTTCTAAGAAATAATAAACAACTGAGCCACTATGTCTTATTTTTTGAATTGAGTTGCATTGCAAGGAGTAGTTTTGAGCTGTAGTACTAACTATCTTGTTTTTCAAGTTACTAATATTACAAGTCGATGGTTATCTATGATTATCTTTTAGCTAATCTCTATCAGTGTGTATAAACTCATTGTGGTTATTACCTGATAACCCCATGAAAAATCAGTGAAGTTTTTGAGCCCTCGACTGTCTTGAATCATCACTGAACGTACACCGAGGGACCTGCGCTCAAGAAATGCCCCAGAATTCTGCATATATATGGTAAAAGAAAAGTAAATTTGTTATCTATTTTTGGACTGCTGAGCATTTTCTTCTTATACTTGCTGCTAGTGCAATAAAATTTTCGAAAACAAGAGATTTAATAGCCGCAATGTGAAAAATAAATCCAAGATTAAGTACATACCGGTAAGCCAACGGTTGCACTAAGTAATGAGATTTGGTTTGTCCCTTTATTTAGAGCAACCTTGCTTTCCACTGTAAATGTTGTATTTCTGAATTGTCCATGACCATAACCTACAAAAAGAACAAGAGAATAACTTTGTATCAAATTAAATGATGCCACATAATTTGGGACGGAAAGTAGTGATAAACAACACTAGCTTTCATTTATATGCTGCAGTAACTATAGAGAAGTGCTCACCTACAAGATTTCCGTTCACAAAAGCATGCAAAACATGGCCTAAGGACTGCACACTTAGTTTAGCCTGCTGCTGCTCCTCTGACTCCTGATCCCAACTATCACATAAATTTTGGCTTAAGTTAGTCGATAAATTTAAAATATTTGATCACACTTCCTATCATATATAGGAGATTTTCGTTAATTTGACATTAAAATCAACCGTGTTGCTCCAAGTTAGGTAATATATATATATATATATATATATACCCATCTATATCTATAATCTATTATCTATTAATCTATTAATCTATTAAGTTATTAATATATTAAAAGTGTGAAGAATCTTCGAAAAGTGATTTAACTTTTTACCCTTCATTAAAAGATTCTGTAGACAAAACTGTCTTTTCAGTATTTTTTAAATTTATTATTTAATTATTTTTTATTATATTAACTAGACTTCCTAAAATATATGGTAGGAGAATTAATTAATATTTTCTTTTCTATTAGACTTCTTAAAATATATGGGACTCCTAATTTCTTAAAATATATGAGACTCCTAAAATATATGGTATGACAATTAATTAATATTTTTCTTTTTACTTTCAACTAGAAAAATACTCCTAATATAAGACTCTATTAAGGAAATACTTCTATAAATATTGAGATGTACGTTAAACTAGAAAACAAACCGATTTGTCTATTGAGAGAATATGATTGATGCTCATTTAACTTGATTCGATTGCATGTCTAGATTGGTGGATACTTCATTTTCAAACCTTCAACTTCTTCATTGTTTTTGTCAGCATAATAAAATTCGACGTGTGTGTGTATATATATATATATATATATTTTCATTCAAAATCATTCTTTACCCTCTGTTTGGATGGTTGTTTTCCATGGTATGGTATGATATAGTTTTTAAGATGTTTGTTTTGATTGTTTCTTAAAATGTATGGTATGGTATGGTTGAATTTCATGATTTGGTAACCATGAAAACCCCATTTTATGTAACCACCAATTTGGTGGTATCCATATGGTTTGCTTATTTTTTTTCAATTATACCCTTACTTAATATTATATAATCTTATTTTATCATTCACCTTATATTATTTAGCTCCACCTCCTACTCCGACCCCTAACCCCACCAGCCTCTCTCCCTCGACCCGACCCCCTACCCATTTAATTTTTAAAAAATGTATTTCAAAAACTTGTTCTTATTCGACCCTCATCCCCAAACCATCTCCACCACCTACTAGCCCCTCTCCCCTCATTAATTTCTTTTTTATTTTTAAAATTTATTTTTTAAAACTTTTAAGAAAATTTTCTTACACCACCCCCACCCTACCAGCTCCCCCTCTTCTCCCCCCGCACACACAAAAAATAGATGTAATTTTTTTAATTTTTTTTTGAAG
>NC_061114.1:159949382-159972757 GCF_002878395.1 Capsicum annuum | reverse complement strand
AAAATAGATGTAATTTTTTTAATTTTTTTTTGAAGTTAGGACTTTTTTCTTAGCCCCACCCCCCAAAAAAAAAAAAATTTATTTAAAAAAAATTCAATTTTTTAACTTCACCATCCTTTATCAAATATATTTTTATTATTTTGTGTTAAATTTATACAAATGCTTTTAGAATTTTTTTTTCTACTTGTGTTATGAACACAAGAAAATAAGTAAGAAATAATTTATTTTTTTTAAAAAATATTTTTATTTTGGATTACATACTGAATAAACTTGTAGCATACACAAAAAATGCATACAAATTTTGTACTTGTCATCGGTGTCACGTCTCAAAACATAAAAAAATAAAATTTGTTATTGTAAAAAATAAATCCTGTTATATTTATTTGATCTACTATTTTATTGACTTTGTTAGAATTTACATGAATTTAACAGCTTAATATATCTACATGACATAATTATGATAAATTAGTAGGAAGAAAATTATTTTATTAACAATTATTGATAAATTTAACATTTATAATAGTTAAGGGCATTTTAGTAAACTTACCAGTTATAATATAGTACCATACTATCAAATCAAACAATAAAACTATCATTAAACAGCAGTGAACGATACAGTCTATCCAAACATTGTACTGCACTGTACTATACCATACCATACAGTACCATACATTATGAAACCATGACAAACCACCATCCAAACAAAGTATTAGGGTCAAAATTTTCGCTTAAACATGAATTAGTTGGATCAAAATTGAAGCTTTGTGATCACAATTATATTTTTTTTTTATAATTTATATGTCGTAGATGAATGTCAGTTGACTTTGAAGAATTTCTTGTGTAAAGGTTAGGTTTAATTGTATTGTTTTGATATCTTTATTATCTTATTATTTTATTTTAATTTACAAATGCTAGATGAATGTGGGTCGGCTTTGAAAATTTTTTTAGGTAAAAGTTAGGTTTAATTGTATTATCGTAATATCTGTATTAGTTTGTTATTTTATGGTAGTTTACAGTTCGTAGATGAATCTTGATCGGCTTTGAGAAATTTTAAATTTGTATGTAAAATTTAAGTTTAATTGTATTGTTTTGATATCACTTTTATCTTATTATTTTGTTGCAATTTACAGGTGATAGATAAATGTTGGTCGGCTTTAAGGAATTTTTTTATATAAAGGTTAGGTTTAGTTGTATTATTTTGATATCTCTATTATTGTATTATTTTGTTATTGTTTACGGGAGGGAGATGGGTGTCGGACGACTTTGAAAAAAATTTTGTGTGTAAAGATTAGATTTAATTATATTATTTTGATGTCTCTATCAATGTATTGTTTTGTTGCAATTTACAGATGATAGATATATCGATCGACTTTTAAAAATATATCTTTACATGATATTAAATTTAATTGTTATCTTTATCTATATTATTTAAACAAATATCCTATTTAATGTAATGTTTGAACTCATTAAAGTGGGTACATGCTCAAGGCGCATTTGAAATTCAATTACCTGGCAGTATACCAAAGATAATCGGAGACATCTTTTGTAGTATTCGTTTGCTCCAACAATGTTTGTGATCTCACTGTGGTTGCATCAAATTGAGGAATAACCTCTTGGAATTGTTCCCATTTCTCCGCTGAATCAAACTTGAACACTGGCCTATAAGTTCTCGTGTTGACTTGTGTACTCACCTAATATCACACATATCATATTCAGTTTTAATGTGATTAAAAAATAGTTCTATTACTTTGTTGTTATAGTGAGTTGTGTACTTTACTGTGCTGAAAAATTGTTATGTTACTTTATGCTATAGTAGATCAAGTTCAGTGATTGTATGTGAAAGCAACTCCAAAACTGTACCTTGGCTGTATTGAAGGCTACAATTTTGCAGTCAGGCAAGATGCTTATAGATTTTGGAGGTAATTGATATGTCAAATTTTGGAATTGCACTGTTACACTTTCCCCACTATTATCTCTGTTCACAAGGAATGCTGCGCACTTAGTTCCTGAATCTCCACTGAATACATAAGCCTGCAGGTTTCGCCATTGAAAATAAGAACTATAGCTATGTAAATTCTAGAAAACAATAGGCTTGTGTAATGTATTACCTCCTGTAGTGGACCTAAAGAGTGCATGGTGGGAAAAGCAGAAAGTATGGCCTCCAGGCATAACTTTACTGCTGCATGTAATTCCTTCAAATGACCCCATTTTGGTTGTCTAAGTAAACCTGAGTCACAATTGAGTTTAAGTTTTGGGATAAAACTTAAGTAAATCCCTATGATAAACATTAGTAATACGTAGTAGTACTAATACAAATGGTAAGTAACCTGTCATCACATGTTAAAAAATTCACCTAGCGTGAAGAGTGTTGGTATATGTAACTTATATTAAAAGAAAATGCTAGGATAGCTTACCATACTCGTCAAGGGGGGCCTGATCATAATAACCTGTAATCATAAATTCTGCAGCACTCCTGCCAAAATTTGTGCCTCCATGATACTGATTGTTAACAAAGAAAAAAACATCAAAAAACAACACCTCGGTTTGAAACAAGTAGAGGTTAACTATATGAATCCTCACTGGTCATGTTTCTATATTTAGATTCATCGATCTCAAGCAAATGGTGAAACATTTCCCATTAAAATGTTGATGACTTGGTTTGCTAGAAAGATATTTCACGAAAGTTTACCATATAATAGTTGATGAAGCTTCCATTCTTCCTTGCAATGAAGAGGGCAACATGATATGCCATGTCTTCTGCTGATCTGAGTAGTGCACTCTCACCATACACTTGATAGCTAGTAAAAATGAAAACAAACTTCAACAACTTTTATTTATTTATTTATTTATGAATAAATAAATCTGAAAGCAGAGTACTTAATTATTTTCTATGTTGCCGAACTCTTCAAAAATGTTATTTGGTGCGTGTCGGGTCTTTCGAAAATAGTGCATTTTTGGAGCATCCTGCCTGAATGCAACAACATTTTTGAAGAGTTCGAACAACTTAGATACTTAGATTATTTTAGTAGAGCTGTTTGACAAGCTAACTCTTACAAGCTAGTCCAGTCCTCTGTCCAGATAGATGGCTTATTTGGTGCATTAGGCCCTTTCCATGTTTCTCCACATCTCATTCCATTGCATGTGTTAATCTGCACACGAAACATACATACTTTAAATTAGTGGCGCAAACCACTTTGACATCTTTAATCCATTCTTCTAGTGCAATCTAGCAAAATATCAATACTTCTCATGTCATGTCAAGTCAAAATAGGTCAAACAAATTGAAACGGAGAAAATATAGAATTATTAGTAAGCTAAATCCAATACAAAAGAGGACATATATACAATAGGATCAGGAGCATCATCTTGTTTACACATGATCCAAGGTACACCAGTGCCAAGTTCCACAGCCATTTTTGCTGCCCAACGAACATAAGGTGGTCCCTTTTTTCCGAATGCTTTCTCCTTATTTTGATATTCGTTCTCAATCTGCATACGTCAAAGAATTTAGTAAAATTAATAAAATCACAAAAGTAGTACCAATTAGGTGGTGATTTTCTTGTGTGACCAGGCAGGCCAACTTAGAAGAACTAACAAAGAGACACAACTGTCCCAATAATCAATATAGTAGAAGAATATTATGGATATTATTTAACCTGTGAGAGTATAATTGGACCTCCTTGTGAGGCATATAACCCTTCTGACTTTATCAAGTTCACTATCTTTGTTGTAAAGTTTTGCATGTAAAACTGTCAAACAAAAGAGACAAAGGTTAATGCTCCTATCAATTCAAGCCACACACAAAAAGAGTGATCGAATAGTGAATTGAACAGTAATTAATTCATTGATAAATTACAAGCCACACACAAAAAGAGTGATCGAATAGTGAATTGAACAGTAATTAATTCATTGATAAATTACTTAGTGACATACACCCTCCGTCCCAAATTTCCTAATTTGATTTCTCATTTTATTTGTTTTTTCTCATTAATTAAGAAAAGACAATTTTTTTTTCCATTATACTCTTAGTAATTGATTACTCCTTGTTACTAGTAAGGATGGACGTTCGGTATTTAATTCGGTATTTTCATAATTTGGGTTCAATAATTTAATAATCAGCAAAATGAAAGTAGATATCAAACACCCTACCATTAAACTTTGGTCCGGTAATCGGTAAATTAAATTTTGGGTCAATAAGGAATTCGGTAATACCATATTAAAGTTGGACATGCTTGTAGTGATCCTATTTGGTGATAATAGTGGTGATTTTCAACCAACGTTTCGAGAAAAATTCAATTTCGTTTGGTAGTTTTAAACTTCTGAATACACAGTTTTACACCAGAAAAATTCAATTTTGTTTGGTCTTGTTACACGTTGATATGTGTGGCTCAATTAATGAAACACCTTAAAACCTATGTTATTGTAGTTTGATCCAACCCCACGAAGGAGAGAACGGGATGTAACACGAAGAACCCCTAATTACTTTTTATAAATTTGATGGAGTGCAATATGTGTTATGTTGTCTGTCAAGTGATGAGTTTTGCGATAATTTTCATCTGTTGTTGACACGTGAACACAAGAATTAAGAAGGTCTGATCAGGTCCCTTGGTTAAAGCCATATTCTGACCTATGTTAGGAATATTAGAGTTAATGTCAATTTCTCTTACAGTGGATAATTTTATGCTATAACTGAAAACGTAATGTATATATGTACGCTGCCAGTTTCGCCCTATCAATCATCTATGCCACAATGCAAGACTAGTTAGGATCAGTTTAATAATGAATCTTCTCTGTTCATTTTGTATTATCATAATTGTGTATTGAAGTGTATATAATTGTATCAAAAAAGAAAGAGGAAGAGCACAAGACTTCGGGACAAGAAAAAAATAGTTGGTCAGAGCGTACACATTTCATATATATGCACCAGGAATCATGTCTCATAAGACAAATATGTAAAGAAACAAATGATTATTATTGTTAGTTCTCATAAATTCTACTGGAATCCAAGAGCTTACACTGAATAGAGAAAAGAAAAATAATGAAAAATCTCTACAGTTTCTCCGGAAAAAAAATTGAGGAAGATTAAAACAAGCCTCCCTTAAAGACATAGGAAAAATTATACATTAAACATGGAAAATTTAGTAGCCTTCGGACGTGTAGGCGATGAAATATACGTACTAAAAAATCAAAAGTATTTACCCTCACTGATTAGCCACAACTTGCAAGAGGCAGAGAAAGTAGAAGATTTTTTACTTTCCGGTTTTTTTAGTAAAGTGTACAAAGTTTTGAAATATTTATTGACTTTTGAATTTTGAGTTTTTCTTTTTTGACCTTTTGTACAAGAATTAGAATATGGACTTTGGTTTAGGGTCAATTTGTGGCCTTTGGAGTGTGAACTGTGTATGTGGCCTATGAGTCACTTAACTATAATTGGACATTCAGAAAATATCAAATATCAAATATCAAACGGTACTAATATGTTTTATCAACCCCGAACTCAAATACCGTAATTTTAAAAATTTTACTCCTAAATATCATCCCAAATACTAAATTATCGAATATCAATTATCAAATTTTTTGATTTGGTTCAATTTGGTAATTTGATTTTTGGTATTTTATGTGCACCCCTAGTTACTAGCATTGAATTATCAAATCTTGAAAAATGTTGCAAACACTTTGGTAATCCTATAATCCTAATTATTCATGCAAAAAGTGTCTTGGTATCAGTCATATAATAACTCCATCAATATTGAAACTAACAACATGACACAATTAATAGGGGCAAAAGAGTAAAGTTACATTACCAATCATTATTTTCTTAATAGTTGTGTCATTTTAATTTGGGACAGAGGGAGTACTTGAGTAAATTTAATGGGTGGTCATTTAACTTTGTGTTCATTATTCAAAAGTCACTATTCTTTGTTTTGTTACATAAAAGTTATTTAACTTTGCCTCATTTTTTCACAAAAGTCATTTTGATAAAATTTAATTTAAAAACTACCTAATATGTGGGATGGAATAAAAAAAGATCTCTTATGTTTGAAGGTAGGTTCAAAATGGTCCCTCAAATGTACGTTCGAGCAATTTTAATCCATTATACTGCTAAAAATAAGCCTTTTGATTTACATATATTTGACAAAGTCTACCGATTAAATTTGAAAATTAAAAAAAAAGTAAAACCAAAAAATTTTTAAATTTATTTATCATAAATGTACAATAATTATATTTTTACTACACTATTTTTTTGATTAATTTATAGATACTTTTTCTTTACTTTTGTTACAGATTTTTAGTAGATTATTAAGTAAATAAATATATTTTTAAGTTACTTTATAATAGTTTCTATGAATATTATTATCAATACGTTGAATATGCGGAGTAAACTGTAATATTTTTAGTAAATAGAGATACTAAAAGAAATTCAAAAATAAAATAACATTACCTATTATGAATTAAAAAGGTTTAAAAGTTTTGGATGATAGATTTTTTTTTGAGAGGTTAGGGGGGAGTTGAAAGATTAGTTGAAAATATGGGTATGGTAAAAATTATAAATTTATACTAGTATCTTACTCTTTTATATTCCAATTATATAAAAGAATTAATTTCAAGTATACATTTTTATATTGGTGATAAATACGTCGAAGGAATTGGTATAAAGAAATCAAAATAATCAAAGAAAGTGTGTTATCATATGTAACATGAGAGATCAACGTTATGAAATGAAACTTGTGAAGGGGTCTATGAAATTATTCTACAAATAATTAAATTAACCTAGAAAGCAACATCAAATCCTCCAATAAATAATTTTTTTTTTTTTTGCAAAGAATACATCTCTAAATGTGATTCAATATTAGTTTTTTTTTACTTTTTACAGTTTTGTAAAATTTAACAATCGAAATTTGTTAAGTATTTTACTAAGTTCAAATATACTCACATTTAGCAAGCTTAAAGTATCAAAACTACTTAAAAGTATATTTGAGAGACCATTTTGAACCTACCTTCAAATACAAGGAATCTTTTTTACACTCCTCCATTTCAAAAAGAATGAACTAATTTGATTTGATACGGAGTTTAAGAAAATAAAGAAGACTTTTGAATGTTGTAGTGTTAAATTAAAGATGTGTAAAATGTACTAAAATGCCCTTCAATCTTTTGATCTTAAACATGCCACAAGAAAAATTAAAATTAAAAAGTTGCTAAAAAGGGAAAAAGAGTTATTCTTTTTTAAATGGATTAAAAAGGAAAGTAGGTTATTCTTTTTTAAACGAGGGAGGGGGGGGGGGGGGGGGGGAGTATTTATTTATTGCATTTTAATCAAATTTTGTCTAAGTGACTTTTGTGAAAGGTGAGACAAAGTTAAATGAATTTTGTCTAACAAAACATAGGATAATGACTTTTAGGTAATGAACACAAAGTTGGATGACCATCCATGAAATTTACTTGACATACTTTGACCGGATATGAAATTTAAGAAATAAGGAAAAATTTGGTGATTATCAAATTATTCTTTATTAAAAAATGTGCTACTACTACTCTTAATTATGTGAGACTTTATACGTGGGACCAATAACGGTAAAAATGAATTGTGTTTTTAAATAGTTACCAAATAAGAAAAGATGACATTCTTTTTGGAACGGACCAAAAAAAATGACGATACATAAAATGGATGAAGGAAGTATTATTTTACATGCATTTTAGAGCTAGGTGCAGGCCAAGTTACTCTTCACTTTTGATGCAACATATGTGTTGGTTTCTAAAAAAATACACTATTTTTGAAAAATTTGACATGCATCTGTTGATATTTTTGAAGAGTCTGAGCAATGTAGGGTGCACATAAGATTCATTTTTTATGAAACATTTTATGAAATGTAGTACCATGAATTGCGTACACCTACCTTTTCCAGACTCTACTTTATGAGAATATACTGATATGTTGTTATTATTATCAACTTATTAGAAAAAAATCCAAGAAAAAGGGATTATTACCTTAAAAGGTTCATTATCAGATCGATAAACAATGCCAGGGACATCATGTAACCAAAATGGGAAGCCCCTGTAAAATTCAACAATATGATTGATATTATTATGAAAAGGGAACAAAACATGATAGTAAATACTATTTGCGCTAAAAAAAAAAATAGTAATAACATTTTTTTTAATATTACCCATAAGTCCATTCAGCCTCAATATATGGCCCAATGCGAAGGCAAGCATATAGACCTTGTACTTGAATTTCCTTCATAAATGCTACTATGTCATGCCTTCCACTAAAATCATACTGACATCACATTATAAATAGAAATTAGCATATTCCAAAAAAAAAAAGATATTCAAAATTCTGTTTTTAGTTGGACGAAAGTCATTTTCAGAAAAATGTTTTCAATGACACAAACATCAATGATAATATTATTGGGTTTGAAATCGAGAGGGCGTCATGCAGAAGCTAATAGTTGGAAATTATTAATACAATAAATAAGATGACAAGAAAAATATACTAAAACATAATATTATTGATATGATTCGGCCAATTGGCCGACATATTAAAAACCTAAATAAAAAACATAAAAAGTATTTGAGAGAAAAGCTCCCTCTAAACAATACTCTTAAACGACTACATTGTGGATGTTATTGTGTTTGACTTGAGAAGAGAGATCTTCTATTTATAGAGTTAAAAAATACTTCCCTTAAGAAAGAAAAACCTAATAGAAAGAAGAAACCTGATAGGAAAAAGAGATCTTTTTCAACAGGGAAACCTTTTTCCAAGTAATTGTAATTATGATAGGAAATCAGATAAAGTAGAAAATTCAGGGCAAATCCTAACAAATATTTTATTCAAAAATGAAAAAAATTAGTCCATGAATATTCAGAGAATAGTAGAAGAAAGTATAATTGGGGAGATCCTTTGTTAGCCCAAGATTCTTCACTAAGATCAGAAAATTCAACTAAGAAAAGAAAGTTATGAAAGAGAAGGGAGATAATGGATAGAGAGCTTAGCTATAGAAGAAGACTTTTTGAATTAATTGGTAACAAATGCATAGAATTATAACTATTTATACTTGTGCAGGATGATTCTAGATTCGAAAAGATCTAGAGATTACAAATATCTAACTCTCTAGAATATCTACACACTTCCTAGATACAACTACAAGAAAATTCTAGTAATCTGATCTTCTAGCACTACTCTAGAATATTTCGATAATTCTACAATATGTTTGTCCAAGATACTACACTAGAAAAATCTAAAAACTTTACTAGAAAAATTATTATTTCAAAAAATCAACTTTAATAATTTTCACACTCTCCTTTAAAGTGATTTTTTGAAAGCTATCCCAAGCTTGTTGCAAGAGAACTCAAATAAAGTTTTGAATTGTGCATTGATGAAAATCATCATAGTTTTTACGTGACTCTTCTTGCCTTTTTAAATAATGAAGAATTTCTATCACCGATTGACACCGCGAAGAAACAAGAATATGTATTGATAAAATTTTTATTTATATAGAGGACTGGCTTGATAATAGTACTTGTTGGTCTTTGCGAACCATATGAATCACCTTCACGCAAAGTTTCATGTTGTTGAGTTTCTCGGCTCCACCTTTTTTTTAGCTCCTTGACAATTATATTATTTGGCAAAGCATTTGTCATGGGAAAGTTTGAAACTCCCGAGTTCAATATTTTAGAACCCTCTCATTCAGATTCAACTCCGAAGTACCAAAAAAAATTCATCAATATTAACCTCTTCATTATCTACTTGTCCATCTGAAATTGAGTCAACACAGTCTATTTTTTTATTTGCTTGCTCTTTAGCTTCTCTCTTAATTCTTTCTTTGAACAGGACATCACTTGTACATAGAGTTTCACACACTACATGTTCAGAATCTTCTTCAACATTCTTCACGTTAAGACTTTTATTTTCAATTTCAAGATCTACTTATTTAATTTTCTCAATAGCACCTATCATGACATTAGTTTGAATATCTTTAAAAAAAAATTGCTTTTTGTTGATGAAATTAGTGTTGTCCTTATCCACATGATAGATTATATTATATTCTGAATTCACAATCCAGTGTCTTTCAAAATTGAAAAAAGTCAACGCATCTATTGTTCGACTCTTAGCTACGAAGCACCTTCCCCAGTCTTTTTCTTCTCTTCAACAACTTTTTCAGTATGAACCAAATAAGTTTACGTGGTTTGACAATATCTCCTTATATGTTCTATTTTATTACACTAATAATACTTAAGAGGCCTCTTATCATAATTATCATAATACTTTTTCTTCTTTTTAGGAAAATTTTAACAACTATCTGAGAATCGACAGTGAGGCATATCTTTTGCTTTTCCTTTAAAGTTTCTCTTATCAGCTACAAGAGCATTTTCTTCTCCTTCTTTGTCAAATATACCAGCTCCTATAACGATAATCAATTCTTAAAATCTTTCAAGGATGTTTGTTGAGCCCATCCTTGAATAAACGTAACAAAGAAAATATATTATGATTTCAACTCAGGAATGATAATTCTCATTTGTGCTTCGGAGATAGCCTCATCCAAATTCAACAAAAAGATCTCAGAGCATAAGTTCTTAATCTTTAAAAAATACTCGGCTATTGAAAGATTATCTTGAGTGGCGTTAGCCAATTCATTCTTCAATATCCGTAGCCGAGCTTCATTCTTCTTGTTGAATGATTGATCGAAGATCTTTCATATTTCATGAGTTGATTTGCACCTTAAAATATAATCATATAAACCGGATGAGAAATAAATATCAGGATGAACTCTACCTTAGCACATTGATTTACTTTCACTTCTTGTATGCATTACTATTTGTTAGCATGATGATGTAAATATTTTATATATTAATGTAACCATATATTGTTGTATATTAGTATAATTACATAGATTTGATTTAGTAATTAAAGAAAATAATTGTGACTTTAGTAAGCAGATTTAGTGGGATAGAATAACGAATTTAAAGGGATAAAAAAATTGATCTTTAGGGATAGGAAGACGGATCTTTAGGGATGTAATCATTGAATATTTTTTATTTAATGACAAGACTCTCAATATTGAGGGGCATTCAACAGAAAATTGACATGGTATCAGAGTTTTCTCTTGGCTATCTTGTTTCATAGAGTTCATTTGTCCTTCCTTTCAGTCTTTTTGGAAAATTTCAGTTTTTGTTGATTGCTCCTTGGCAATTAACACCTTGGACTTTGATCTTGGTTATTTTGGTTATTCTTTTTGAGTTAGTGTTTCTAGTTTTCATAACTATGACTTCATATCAGTTTCAATCATTCAGTACTCGTTTCATTGGAAAGAATTTTTTGTTATTGGAGTTTTAGTTTCAGATATTTGTCACTGAAAAAGAACTATGGGGCCATATAGATGGAACCGATCCTGCTCCTACTGATCCTACAAAGTTAGGTGAATGGAAAATTAAAGATGGTCGGGTGATGACATGGATTTTAGGGTCAATTGACCCTCTTATTGTTCTTAATCTCAGGCCTTACAAGACAGCTAAAGCCATGTGGAATTATTTACAAAAGGCTTACAAGCAAGATAATAGTGCCCGACGCTTTCACTTAGAGTATGAAATTGCTAATTACTTTCAAGGTGGTCTTTTTGTTCAGGATTATTTTTCTGGATTTCAGAACTTATGGGCTGAATTTATAAATATAGTTTATGCCAAAATACCTGCCGAATCTCTCTCTGTAATTCAATTAGTTCACGAGCAAAGCAAGCAAGATCAATTTTTGATGAAGTTACGCTATGAGTTTTAGAGTGTTTGCTCCCACTTGATGAATCATGACCCATCTCCCTCCTTGGATGTTTGTTTTAGGAAATTACTTCGTGAAGAGCAGCGTTTTATCACATAAAATTATTTCAAGCAAGTTGATGATATTATTGTTGTATTTGTTGTCCAAGGTAAAAAAAAAGGGTAGGGATATGATTAGAACTCAATGCTACAGTTGCAAGGGATATGGTCATATTGCTAGCAATTGTGTCAAGAAGTTTTATAATTATTACAAACAACAAGGACACATTATCATAGAGTGTCTCACATGCCCTCAAAACCGCAAGGTTAATGTTTTTCAAGCTGGGACAAATGGTTTTACTACTGAGAACTCATCTTCGGGACAAGTTCTTACTCCTGAAATAGTAAGACAAATGATCATGTCGGCTTTTTCAGCTTTAGGGCTACAAGGTAATGATCTTGCATCTAAATTTTGGCTTGTTGATTCTGGAGCTTCCAATCATATGACCAACTTATATAGTATGCTAAAAAATATTCGTAAGTATCATGGTCCATCACAAATTCAAGTTGCCAATGGTAGTAATTTACCCATTACCAAGGTTTGGGATATTACTAAAACTTTCAACAATGTTTTTGTGTCACCAAAGCTCTCCACTAGTCTTATTTCAGTTGGACAATTGGTAGATAACAATTATGATGTGAATTTTTCTCGAAATATTGTCTTGTGCAGGATTAGGTGTCGGGGACGATAATTGTGAAGAGGCATAAAGTTGGATGACTATATACACTTTTTTATTCCTCGTGTTCTATTATTTGCTTGTACTTCTACACCTAGTAAGACTGAGGTATGGAATAAGCGCTTAGGACATTCAAATTCTGTTGTCTTATCTCATTTATCAAATTCAGGTTTATTGGGGAACAAAAATCAATTTTTCACTGCTTCCTTTGATTGTTCTACTTGTAAATTAGGAAAGAGTAAAATTCTTTCTTTTCTTAATTTTGGTAGTCGTGCTACAAGGTATTTTGATGTCATTCATTGTGATGTTTGGGTATTTCACCAATTGTTTCTCATCCTTATTTCAAGTACTTTGTGACATTTACAGATGATTATAGTCGATGTACGTGGGTATATTTTCTTCGTTCCAAATTTGAGGTATTTTCCATATTTAAGATATTTTTGGCCTATATTGAGACTCAATTTTCTATTTTCATCAAATTATTAAAATCTGATTCTGGTGGAGAATATATATCTTATGAGTTCAAAAATTTTTTGCTTGAAAAAAAAATTCTCTCACAACGCTCCTGCCCATATACACCGCAACAAAGTGGGGTTGCTGAACGTAAAAATTGCCATCTTTTAGATGTCACTCGTACTTTATTGCTTGAGTCCTCTGTTCCATCTAAGTATTAGGTGGAAGCTTGATCTACTGCTATTTTTTTAATTAATAGCATACCATCTAAAGTCTTAAATCTTGAATCTCCATATTTTCGTCTTTATCACAAAAATCCAAGCTATGATAATTTTCATACATTTGGCTATATTTGTTTTGTGCATCTTCCTCCTTCTCAGTGTAATAAAATTTCTGCCCAGTCTACTAAATGTGTTTTTATGGGTTATAGTACTTCACAGAAAGGTTTTCTCTGTTATGATCCACGTTCTAATAAATTTCATGTTTCTAGAAATGTTGTTTTCTTTGAGAATCAATATTTTTTTCTGACTCCTTTTGAGTCATCTCCTGCTTCTCTTCTTCTTCCTACTTTTGAAGATTTTTCATCTTCTTCTAAGCGGTTCAAACCTGGATTTGTGTATGAACGTTGGCGGCCAACTTTACCCACTCCTGGTATTGATCCGCCACCTGAAACTGCTCTACAACTACAATCTGAGAATTCTTCAAGGCCTGCTCCTCTTGAGCCCACTCGGCGACCTACGAGAGTGTCTCGTACTCCTAATCAGTATGGATTTTCATCTACTTTATCCACCATTTCTGTTCCAACTTGTTACTCACAAGCTTCCAAGCATAAATGTTGGCAGAAGGCAATGGAGGAAGAACTCTTGGCTCTTAAAGAAAATGACACATAGGATATTGTTTCATGTCCTTCAAATGTCCATCCAATTGGATGTAAATGGGTTTATTCAATTAAACTTTATTTTGATGGAACTCTTGATTGGTGCAAAGCTCGGTTGATTGTTCTTGGTAACAAGCAGGAGTAGGTATAAACTATGAAGAGACTTTTGCACTGGTAGAAAAAATGATGACGGTGCGAACTATTATTGCCATTGCTGCTTCATAAAATTGGACTCTTTATCAAATGGATATCAAAAATATTTTTCTTCATGGTGATCTCAAAGAGGATATTTATATGAAACCTCCACCAGGTTTGTTCTTATTGCCTACATCAGATGTATGCAAGTTAAATGGCCTTTGTATAGATTAAAATAAGATCTCAGAGCTTGGTTTGACAAATTTCGATCTACTTTGCTACAGTTCTCTTTTGAGCAGAGCAAATATGACTCATCTTTGTTTCTTCGGAAAACATCCACAGGTTGTGTTCTTCTTTTGATATATGTAGATGACATTATTATTACAGGAACTGATTTTTCACTAATCTCTAGCTTGCAACAACAACTTAAGGATTCTTTTTATATGAAAGATCTTGGTACTCTTACATATTTCTTAGGTTTGGAAGTTCATCGTGATTCATCCGGGGTGTTTCTAAATCAACACTAATATACCCAAGATTTGATTTCTTTGGCAGGTTTTCAGGATACTCCATTAGAATTAAATGTAAAGTATCGCCGGGAGGAAGGCAATCTTCTTCCTGATCCAACTATATTTCGACAATTAGTTGGGAGCTTAAATTACCTTACTATTACCAGGTTTGATATCTCTTCTGCAGTTCAACAAGTTAGTCAGTTCATGTAAGTTATCTATCATCTTCATTTGGTGGTTGTCCGTCGCATCATTCGATATCTCCTAGGAATATCTACTCGTGGATTATTCTTTCCTAGTAGTTCGCCTATTCGTCTTAATGCTTTTAGTGATTCTGATTGGGCAGGATGTTCTGACACTCGTCGTTCGGTTACTGGTTGGTGCATGTTTCTTGGAGAGTCTTTGATATCTTAAAAGAGTAAAAAGCAAGACCGCGTATTAAAATCTTTAACAGAGGCTGAATATCGAGCAATGTCTACTACTTGCTCTGAGATTGTGTGGCTTCATTGATTACTTGCTGAGATTGGATTTCCTCAATCTAATCCTACCCCTCTCCATACTGATAATACAAGTGCTATTCAGATTATTACTAATCCGATTTATCATGAGCAGACCAAACACATCAAAGTAGACTGTCATTATATACAAGAAGCTGTAGATAATGGTGTCATTACTCTTCTGCACATGTCCACTGATCTTCAAATAGCTGATGTATTTACAAAATCAATGGCATGACGACGACATCTGTTTCTTGTTAGAAAATTGATACTTCTTGATCTACCAACATCAATTTCAGGGGGGATGTTAGCATGATGATGTAAATATTATATATATTAATGTAACCATATATTGTTGTATAGTAGTATAATTATATAGATTTTATTTAGTAATTAAAGAGAATAATAGTAACTTTAGTAGGCAGATTTAGTGGTATAGAATAGCATATTTAGAGGGATAGAAAAGTTGATCTTTAGGGATAGAAAGACGGATCTTTAGGGATGTAATCATTTGAATATTTTCTATTTAATGGCAAGACTCTCAATATTGAGAGGCATTCAACAGAAAATTGATACTATTTTTGATCCGTCGTTAGAAGGACTTGTGCTACTTGCATTAACTTTTCATAAATCTTCGTTCACAAGGTATGATTTCATATATATTTTTTATATCTTGTAATTAAACTAATTTAATAACTCAATTCCCATTCCATTACCACGACCGCTAAAATCCATTTCGAGAAATCAATTGAATCTATCACTAACCGGATCTTAAAATAAAATTCAAAAGTCAAATGTATTACTATGATTCTGATATCATGTAGAGAATAACAGAAGAAAAGTATAATTAGGGAGACGTTTTTCTAGCCCAAGATCATTAACTAATATTAGAAGATTCAACTACGAAAAGGAAGCTATAAAAAAGATAATGGATAAAGAGCTTGGCTGTAAAAGAAGATTTTTTTGAATTGATCCAGTTGGTAACAAATGCATAGGATTACCCCTATTTATACTTGTGTAGGATGATTCTAGATACTACAAGATATGAAATATTTTATGTTATACAAGATCTAGACTATTCTATGATACTACAAATATCTAACTCTCTAAAATATCTACACACTTCTTAGATACAATTACAAGGAAATTCTAGTAACCTTATTTTCTAATACTACTCTAGAATATCTAGATAAATCTATAAGATGCTTATCCGACATACTACAGTAGACAATTCTAGAAATTTTACTAGAAAAATTATCATTCCAAAAATCTAATTTAATAATTTAAAGTAATTTTTGAAAGTTATCCAAGCTTATCGTAGAAGAACTCAAACAAAGCTTTGAATTGTGCATTGGTGAAAATCTTAGCAATTTCTGCTGACGCTTTTTACCTCTTCAAATGATGAAGAATTTTTATCAATGATTGACATTGCGAAGAAGCAAGAATGTGTATTGATAAAATTTTCATCTATATCCCAGACTCGATTGACAATAGTCCTTTTTGGCCTTGAAGAATAATATGAATCATCTTTATACCAAGTTTCATGTTGTTAAGTTTCTTGGATCCTTCTTTTTTAGCTCATTGATAGCTATATTATTTGTAGAAGCATTTGTCATGGGTAAGTTTGAAACTCCAGAGTTCAATATTCTAGAACCTTCTCCTTCGGATAAAACTCCGAAATACAAGAAATTTCATATATATCAACCTCTTTATTATCTGTTTCTCCATCTAAAATTGAGTTAACACGGTCATCTTCTTTATATGCTTGCCTTTTAGCTTCTCCCCTAATGCTTTCTCCAAATAGGTCACCGCTTGTATATAGAGTTTCACACACTACTTGCTTATAATCTTCTTCAACATTCTTCACGTTCGAACTTCTATTGTCAATTTCAGGATCTACTTATTTGATTTCCTCGATAACAGCTACTACGTCATCAATTTGAATATATTCAAAATTTTATTGCTTCTTTTTGATGAAATTAGTGTTGTCCTTCTCCATATGATAGATTATATTATATTATGAATTCACGATTTAGTCTCTTTCAAAATTGATGAAAGTCAACGCATCTCTTGTTTGACTCTCAGCTACCAAGACCTTCCCTAGTCTTCTTTTTCTTCTTCTTCTTTAAAAACTTTTTCAGTTTGAGCCATATTAGTCTCCATGGCTTGACAATATCTCCTTGTGTGTACTATTTTATCATATCGATAACACTTAAGAGGCTTCTTATCATAATTGTCATAAAACTCTTCCTTCTTTTTAAGCGAACTTGAACTACCACCTGAGGATCGAGAGTAAGGCATATCTTTTGTTTTTAATATAAAGTTCCTCTTGTCATCTACAAAAGTATTTTCTTCCATTTCCCTGACAAATGCACTAGCTAGTAGCTTCTGTGACGATAATAAATTCTCAAATTCCTTCAAGGATGGTTGTTGAGTCCATCCTTGAATCGATGTAACAATGGAAATGTATTCTAATTTCAAACCACAAATGATAATTATTTTCCATGCTTTAGAGATAGCCTTATCCAAATTCAACAAAGAGATCTCAGAAAATAAGTTCTTAATCTTCAAAAAATACTCGACGATAGACTGATCACCTTGAGTGGTATTAGCTAATCCATTCTCCAATATCTGTAGTCGAGCTTCATTCTTCTTGTTGAACAATTGATCGAGTGTCTTTCATATTTCATAAGCTGATTTACATGTTAAAATATGATCAAATAAACTGAATGAGATTGACCTCTTTCAGATGAACTCCGCCTTCACATTGATTTGCTTTCACTTTTTGCATAACCTACGATTTTTTAATTCGTTGTTAGGAGGATTTGTGTTACTTGCATTAGCAACATCCCACAAATCCTTCCACAAGGTATGGTTCCATACACGTCTTCCATACCTGTAATTAGACTGATGTAACAACTCAATTTCCAATCCATTGGCACGACTGTGGAAATCTATATAGAGAAATCTGTTGAATCTATCATTAACTCAATCTTGCAATAAAACTCAGAAACTAACCTATGGCTATAACTCTGATATTATGTAGAAAATAGCAGAATAAAAGTATAATTGGAGAGACCTTCTGGTAGCCCAAGATTGTTAACTAAGATCGAAAGATTCAACTAGAAGAGGACGTTATTAAAGAGAAGGGAGATGTTGAATAAAAGAGCTTGGCTATAAAAGAAGACTTCTTGAATTGGTTGGATTGGGTTGGATACAAATGCATAAAATGTCCTATTTATACTTGTCTGGGATAATTCTAGATACTACAAGATCTAAACTGTTCTATGTTATACAAGATCTAGACTATTCATGATCCTACAAATATATAACTCTCAAGAATATTCACGAACTTCTTAGATACAATTACAAGAAAATTCTAGTAACTTTATCTTCTAGTACTACTCTAGACTATTTAAATAATTCTACAAAATATTTATTCAAGATACTACACTAAACAATTCTAAAAATTTCAAAAAATCTACTTTAATATTTTCACAACATAATCTGTCCAACACGTACACTTAACAACTCTTTGTACAATACCTGTCCAGGTTGGGGTTCATGAATATTCCAAAATACATAGGTCTCAATCACATCTATTCCGCCTTCTTTAGCTTTAGATATTAAAGATGGCCACATCTGTCATAAATTAAGAAAAAGCAAATTCACAAAGAGAAAGTTAGTTATCACATTACATGATCTTTTTTCTTTATAGAATGTCACGAAAATTGAAAATGGTAGCCAAGTAATGTGAAGTTAAGATTAAAGATAGTTGTATAGCTTAATTGCAAAGAGAAGGGTAAGTTACCTATTTAGTGCCTGTTTTGGATTGTTTTTTTTAAAGTAAGCACTTATTTTGAGAAAAAAAAAATACTTTTCTGAAAAGAATAGTGTTTGGTAAATTTTCAAAAGTATTTTTTAAAAGAAGCAATGCTTTTAAAAAGAAGCAAAAGCAGAAAATTTCTGCTTCTTCCAAAAGCAGAAAATTTCTGCTTTTCAAAACAAGCAGAAGCAGAAGTAGAATCAGAATTTTTTTTATGAAAAAAATATCCCTATCTCTCTCTCTCTCTCTCTCAAACACACACACACACACACACACACATATATACATCCCTTATTAATTAATTAAGATATCTTATAAGTTTAATTAAAGTTTGCTTTTAAAATTTATACTTCATATTTACAACATAATTCTTTATTTTATTTTATGATTTATCTATTATTATTATTATTATTATTTTTATTATTATTATTATTTTATTTTCACTCATTTGTTTTAAATAAATTTGAAAGTACCATTGATGATGATGACCGAAGAATATATAACTTTTTATTTTTTATTATTATATTATTATTATTTTATTTTCACTCATTTGATTTAAATAAATTTGAAAGTATCATTGATGATGATGACCGAAGAATATATAACTTTTTATTTTTTATTATTAATGATAACAAATGCCAAATGAATTATGTTACAAGATTAAATGGTATTTTGACAGTACTTGTAAAAAAAATTTGAATATTTAATTTTAAATAACTAATTCATGAAAAATGACATATTTGTCACCATGTATTGTACATATATGAATATGATGATTGCTTATTCATTTTTGTTTTCTATTTTAATTAATATTTAAATTATTTCAGCTATATATAATTATTTAATATTTTAAAATAAATTTATGCATATAAATATTGATTGAAAATTTTAGAGTACGTGCTTTTTAATTAAATAAAAATAAAATTTTAATTAAAAATATTATAATAAATATTTAAAATAAATTTTCTATATAAATTGATTTTAATAGTAAAAGTCTATCAATATATGTCTGTTTTGGTCATTTGTCTCAAAAAAGCACTTCTTGAAAAAAGATTATCCAAACACAATATGTTTATCAAAATCACTTTTCAAATGAATTTACCAAACACAAATTGTTTTTTTTTTAAAGCACTTTTCTAAAAAGCTATTTTAAAAAAGTGATACTCAAATAAACAGTTTTCTAACAGCAATTCCAAACGGGCTCTTAGATGGTCGGCTAAAATGTAATATTCGTTAGTTAAATATATATATATATATATATATATATATATATATATATATATTATGTGAATCGTATATTAATATACAAAAAAACATATATTTGATGAGTATTATTTTGGGAAAAGGACACAAATGGTCACTCGACCGATATTAATTTCACGAAAATAGCCATGAAATTCAAATTCCATTTTCTAGCCATTTTAATTTGCTGGCTTGTTCTATACATATTCTATACAAATCTTATGCATATAAATATTCTATACGAAAATTATATAGTTTTGAAATACAATTTATATAATAATTGAACAATTTCTTTTTACACATTTTATACAATAATTATATAATTTTATACACTTTCTATATATATATATATATATATATATATATATATACACATATTTGATAGTAATATACAATTCTATACATATATATCTTATATAGATACATATTCTATATAAAAAATATACCATTTTTATATAATTATATTTAATTATTATTTTTAAACAACCTAAAAAAGTAGAATATTTTCAGTTAAAAAATTTGTAGCAAAAAAAATTAAAATATTTTTAGAAATGGCTGAATGAACCAAGTTGAAAACTATATCAGTATTGTATATGGACTGTATCAATATGGAATATAAACCAGGAAATTGCAAGTCATATACCCAAATATGGGTGACTTTAGATATTTGATCTCAATAAGAAATGTCTTTAAAGAATAACCTTCCTTACCTTTTAAGTATAGTACAAGTATCATTTTGCCCCTCTATACCTCAAATATATTTTTTAAACTTTCCATACTTATTTATCTCTCAAATTTTATTTTTTATTATTTTCACTTATTTATTTTTTCCTTTAATTTTATTATTCTATTTTTTATTATTTCATTTTTATTTTCTTTAATTTTATTTTCATGTTTTAATTCATTTGTCTCAACCTTTGTTTTTTTCTGTTTTTCTTTTTTCTCAAGCATTATCTATTTCTTTTTTTTCTCTTTTTAATTCATTTGTCTTTAACCTTTATTTTTTTATTTTTATCAGTTCTCTTTTTTTCCCCCAATTTTTCTCAAACTTTATTTTTATTTTTCCTCTCATTTTTTATTTTCTCAATTTTTTGATTCTTAGCTTTTTTCTTAATCTTTATTTTTTTCTTGTCTTTTTTTTTCTCACTCTTTTTTTTATTTCTCTATTTTGTTTGATCGCTTCTTTCTTTTTCACAGTTCTCTTTTTTCCCCTCATTTTTCTCAAACTTTATTTTTGTTTTTGCTCTCATTTTTATTTTTCTCAATTTTTTTAATTCTTCGCTTTTTTCTTGATCTTTATTTTTTTCTTTCCTTTTTTTCTCAATCTTTTTTTAATTCTCTATTTTGTTCGATTGTTTTTTTCCCTTTTTCTCAACTTCTAGTATATTTTGCTAATAAATAAAAAATTAGATAATCCACAAAGGTATCTTCTTTTTTTGACATCAAAGCAAATTTTAGGGCATGAATTTTTGTTATGAAATTCTTTAAAAATTCTTGAGATAAGTCGTGTCTCTAAGGCGAGAGTTGTAGAATATCTCATAAATAAAGGCATAATGTGGTAGTGTCAACTCTTGCTCGTGGGGCATAATTTATTATTTGAAAGTCCTTGAGCTAAGTCTTGCCTCTAAGGCAAGAGTTGTAGAACATCCCATAAATGAAGACATAGCGTGGTAGTGTCAACTCTTGTCCGTGGTGCATAATTTGTAGTTTGAAAGTCTTTGAGCTAAGTTTTGCCTCTAAGGTAAGAGTTGTTGAACATCTGATAATGAAGACATAACGTGGTAGTATCAACTCTTGCCCGTGGGGTATAATTTGTAGTTTAAAAGTCCTTGAGCTAAGTCTTGCCTCTAAGGTAATAGTTGTAGAATATCTCATAAATGAAAATATAACGTGGTAGAGTCAACTCTTGCTCGTAGGGCATAATTTGTAGTTTGAAAGCCCTTGAGCTAATAAAATCTTGCCTCTAAGGCAAGAGTTGTAGAACATCTCATAAATGAAAACATAACATGGTAGTGTCAACTTTGGCCTGTGGGACATAATTTGTAGTTTGAAAGTCCTTGAGCTAAGTCTTGCCTCTAAGGCAATACTTGTAGAACATCTCATAAATGAAAACATAACGTGGTAGAGTCAACTCTTGCCCGTGGGGCATAATTTGTAGTTTGAAAGTCCTTAAGCTAATTAAGTCTTGCCTTTAAGATAATGGTTGTAGAACATCTCATAAATAAAAACATAACGTGGTAAAGTCGACTCTTGCCCGTGGGGCATAATTTGTAGTTTGAAAGTCCTTGAGCCAAGTCTTGCCTCTAAGACAATATTTGTAGAACAGCTCATAAATGAAAATATAACATGATAGAGTTAACTCTTGCCCGTGTGGCATAAGTAGTTTGAAAGTCCTTGAGTCAAGTCTTGCCTCTAAGGCAAGAGTTGCAGAACATCTCATAAATAAAAACATAATGTGGTAAAGTCAACTCTTGCTCGTGGGGCATAATTTATTGTTTGAAAGTCCTTGAGCTAAGTCTTACCTCTAAGACAATAGTTGTAGAACATCTTATAAATCAAAATACAATGTGGTAGTGTCGACTCTTGCCCATGAAACATAACTTGTTGTTTGAAAGTCGTTGAGCTAATTCTTACCTAGCAATAATTGTAGAACATCTCATAAATGAAAACATAACGTGGTAGAGTCAACTCTTGCCCATGGGGTATGATTTGTTGTTTGAAAGTCCCTGAGCTAAGTTTTTCCTCTGAGGTAAGAGTTATAAAACATCTCATAAATCAAAATACAATGTGGTAGTGTCGACTCTTGCCCATGAAACATAACTTGTTGTTTGAAAGTCATAAGGCTTGCCTCTATAATGTAGTAGTGTCAACTCTTGTCCATGAAATGTAGCTTGTTGTTCGAAAGTCGTAAGTCTTGCCTTTATAATGTGATAGTGTCAAATCTTGCTCATGAGATATAACTTGAATAAAAGAAATCAAAGAAAAGAACAAAATAATAAAAATTGCGGAAAAAGAAGAAAATGAAGAAAAATATTTAAAAATAAAAATCAAAGAAATTATAGAAGTTGAGAGAGAATAGTAAAAAATAAAAGTTGATAAAAAAAAAGAAAGATTAAATAAAAATAAAGGTCGAGAAAAATTTAAAAAGAAAAAATCAAAGAAAAATAAAAAAGTTTTTTTTTTTTTATAAAGTAGACGTTGAAAGGTGTAAAGATAAAAAGTAAGGGTTGAGAAAAACTTAAAAGAACAAAAAAAAGAGGAAAGAAAAAATAAAAAAGAAAAAAATATAAAAGAAAAAAGAAAAAAAAAGAAGTTGAGAGGAGAAAAGAAAAAAAGAGATGAGAAAATTAA
>NC_061114.1:159948175-159949282 GCF_002878395.1 Capsicum annuum | reverse complement strand
AAAAGAAGAAAATGAAGAAAAATATTTAAAAATAAAAATCAAAGAAATTATAGAAGTTGAGAGAGAATAGTAAAAAATAAAAGTTGATAAAAAAAAGAAAGATTAAATAAAAATAAAGGTCGAGAAAAATTTAAAAAGAAAAAATCAAAGAAAAATAAAAAAGTTTTTTTTTTTTTTATAAAGTAGACGTTGAAAGGTGTAAAGATAAAAAGTAAGGGTTGAGAAAAACTTAAAAGAACAAAAAAAAGAGGAAAGAAAAAATAAAAAAGAAAAAAATATAAAAGAAAAAAGAAAAAAAAAGAAGTTAAGAGGAGAAAAGAAAAAAAGAGTTGAGAAAATTAAAAATAAAAAGAGAAAAAAAAAAGAAAAATCAAAGTAAAATTAAAAAGAAAAAAGAAATAAAAGTTGAAAGATATAAATATGAAGTTGTTATCCATTATGATGATCATTTATGTAATATACTCAATAGATCAGGGGCAATTTTATCCAAAAAAATATTAGTTAATAGGTAAAAGCTATTTTAAGGAAATTTTTTTATTTGGGGCTAAAATTTGAAAGCCACCCTAATTTGGGTCTATTTTTGAGATTCACTCTATATAAACTATATCCAAATTACATGAGCCAAAATGACTATAATGTGAAAATAAAATAGCCGACTGACTATTTTTTGATAAAATGTCAAACTTAGGCTATTGGTTTTAAAAATGGTCATGTGGTGTCTTTTTTCCTATTATTTTGGTACAACACGCTACACCTAAGTACGTAAAGACAAGCCGATGTACTAAAGTTTTCACTATGCGCGGGATCGGAGGAATAATCAAATCACAAAGATTTATTGTATATAGTCTTATCATGCATTTTTGCATGAGGCCGTTTCCACAGTTTAAATCCATGACCTCCTAATCACATTACATCTGATTTACTAATTACTTCAAAACTCCCTTTCATATATTTAAGGGCCCGTTTGGCCATGAAAATTTTTCCTCTTTTTTTTGAAAATTTTTTTCGGAGTTGGAAATTGTGGTGTTTGACCGTGAAAATTCGAAAAATAATTTCGAAAGTTTTTTTTGAAAAGGGAAAACAGGTTGTTGTTGTTTTCACAATTTT
>NC_061114.1:159864337-159945175 GCF_002878395.1 Capsicum annuum | reverse complement strand
AAACCGTTATAACTGTTCCTGCCCTAAAGATCCTCTATATGATCTTTTCTTTTTCTAACAAGATAAAAACAAGAGGAAAACAAATACAGTAAGAAAGGAGATTGGTTCATAAATACAGAATTGAAATTAATGACAATACCAAAATGAGAGCATTTAGTTGGTGATTCAAGCTTTGTCTCTAAGAGATTCAAAGTAGACTTGGGGTGATCCTTTCGGAAGCAAAATCAATTTTCAGTGCGAATCTAAGGTACACAGTTTATTATTATTTTGCTCCAAATTTCTTAACAATGGCATCAGAGACTAGATTGAATTACCCTGTTTTTAATGGTACTTCTCTAGTTCAGTGTGCATAAACTCTTGAAAAGATCTAAAATTAACATGCTTGCTAGAAAGTGTTCATAACCGGATGTAAATTGAATATAGAAATTGAATTTTCAGCCTTCTAATCTGGAACCAGATGCGCTGAAATTGTGATTTTAGATCCGATTGTTAATCATTTTTTTTTCATTTTTTTTTGGAGAAGATGACAGAATAGAGAAATATAGTGTACTGCTTTGTACTTTGCTTACTTATGCGGATCTGCGGAATAGAACGACGATGGAGACTCCTATTCAATTTAGGACTCCAAGGCCCTCTACTGCAGACATCCACATTCATTGCTTTGTGCTTTGCCCTAAAATATTTTTTGTTAATTGTTTTATAGTATTAATGTTAGTGTAGTACAAGAACTACTAATTTTAGTACATATATATACACATACACACACACACATACACTCCCTCCATTTAAAAAAGAATGACCTATTTTCCTCTTTAGTCCGTTTAAAAAAGAACGATCCCTTTCCCTTTTTAGCAACTTTTTAATTTTAACTTTCCACGTGACATGTTTAAGACCACAAGATTGAAGGGCATATTGATACATTTGACATATCTTTAATTTAATACCATAAAATTCAAAAGTCTTATTTATTTTCTTAAACTCCGTGTCAAGTCAAATTAGGTCATTCTTTTTGAAACGGATGGAGTATATATATATATATATATATATAATAAAGGGTATAAAGTGATGCACAATTCTCTTTCTTCTTTTAAATAATATTAAAAAAATAATTGCTTTAAGAAAAGATTTTTGAGAATCATTTTATGTAAAAAGTTATGCCTTTTAATTTTATTAAATGAGTGTATAACATAGACTTGATATAATTCTAGTCTAAATAGTTCCTAAATTATTCATAAACAAATTATTTCAGACATGGCTGATTAGGGACAAACTCAAGTCACTCCAAGTGGGAGTTCAGGATGTCGAGAAAAGAAATAAAATGGAAGAACACGTCGTCGAAGGGCATGTTTTCAAGGTCGTGGGATCATACGAAATGGTGTCCCCAGGGCGACATAAAATCTGTTTTGAAATGGGAAGGCTATACGAAGGGAAAGACAGAAGAAATTTATAGAGTTCAAGTCTTTTAAGATGTCACCTAACATTACTGTTGCTGGTTTTATACATCTGTTTGAAATAAAATGTGTAGAACTGAAAAATTATATAGAAATCTCAGATCGAAAAGCATTAGCAATTTTTGCAAATTCTCTCTGTAGATTATGGGGTGAGAAATTAATTGATGTTACCATGAGATTTGGCCTAGCGAGCCTTTTTGGGTGTACATAAGTCGTCTAGAATATTTGTGGAATGACTTTTATCTTTAGATTAACTTGTAACATGAAGTTATTTATTAACTTTATATTATATATATACATATATTAAGTCTTTTTTTAATCTCTTTTTATATGCATTTTATTCAGTTATTTGAGTTCAAAATGACTTAATTGAAAGCTATCATTCTAATACACATTAAGAAATTAATTTCTAATTTTGGTCGAATGTTTAGTTCGTAGAAGATGATCGGATTCTTAAGTGTCCTTTCGATTATACACTAAACATGAAACCTTTACGTGAAATGATTTTCTTAAATGTGTAACTTGCATGCACAATTGATAAAATACTTGTGTGATTATCTTTTAATAATAGACATGGATCAAAATACATAATTGTTAACTTGAACAAAAAAGAAAAACTAAACAGAGACAACTATGACATTTGGAGTCGTAAAATATGGTATGTACTGGAAGAGCAAAATGCTCTTGAAGGTATTAACCATGTATTATGTCTACCAGAAGAGGAAAATACTGCACAATACAGAAGAGACCTTGAAGCTTATAAGGCTTGGAAAAAGACTGATTCCACTGTACGTGAAATCATTGCAAATTCTATGGTTGATGACCTCATACATGAGTGTGAGGAATTTCCTACTGGAAATTCCATCTGGGCATACTTATGAGGAATATATAGGGGTAATTCAATCACCCACCTCAGACAACTGACTATCAAGTTTGGCACTTACAAGAAACGTCATGATCAGAACATCCAATAACACCTTAGGTTGATGTCTAATATAATAGCTTAGCTCAAAAGTGCTGGTCATGTTCTCTCAGATGAGCAGCAGGTTCAGGCAGTGATCTGATCTCTTCCCAATAGTTGAAAACACTTAAAGGTCAACTTAACCCACAATGAAAGCATCAAAACTTTTTCTGATGTTTGCCCGTCATGTTGAACTTGAAGATGAATGGATTGGTGCTGCTAAAACTACTTCTAATGCTTTTATGGCAGAATCAAGTGGTAAGAACTCTTCAGGATTCAAGTTTAAGAAAAAGTGAAAAAAGAACGGGAAGGGTAAAGAGACTGAAGAAGGACCCTCCAAGAAAAAGAATAATACAAATTTTAAGAAGGGAAAAAAGTTTTTCAAGAAGAAAGACAAGAGCAAGATGAAGTGCTACAACTGCCAAATTCTGGGGTATTTTGCTCGTGAATGCCATGAGGAGAAAAAGTTAGCATTTCTAAATGCATTTCTAAGTGCTACATGTGTTTCTAGCACTGCTTTATTAATTGAATCTTATGTGGATCGTAGACTCAGGATCCACCAACCATGTGAGTCAAGATCGAGAAGCATTTTTGGAGTTCTATCAGATTTTACCTGGATGAAGGTGGATCTATGTAAGAAATAATGCAAGACTTGAAGTCAAAGGGATTGAATCTTGCAAAGTAGTTTGCATGGAGGCCGGTCTTTAATGTCATGACGTCCTATATGCTCCAAAAATTCGACCAAACTTAGTAGCTGTGTCCGTTCTTTTAGATGTTGGTTTTCATTTATTTTTTAGTTGTAATTGTGTAAGAATTACTCTAGCTAATGTTTTTTTATGATTTTGGACATCGTTATGATCGCTTTATTATTTTAGATTGTAATCCTTCAACTTATGGCTATTATGTTAACTGTTGTGTAATGTCATGTTATTCAAGTAATAATGATGTTGATATACTTACATGGCATGTTAGATTGAGTCACATAGGGCAAGATCGAATGAATAGATTGGCAAAGAAAAGACATCTCAATTCTTTCTCCAAAATTAAAATGCCAACTTGTGAAAATTATCTTGCCGAAAAGATTACACATAAACTACTTAGGAAGGATAAAAGAGCCGAATTCCCATTGCAATTAATCCATTCTGATATCTGTGGTCCAATGAATGTGAGGGCAAGGACTGATGCTTCATATTTTATTACATTTATTGACAATTTCACGCATTTTGATTATGTCTATTTGATATCTCATAAATCTGAAGCACTTGAATGCTTTAAAAGATATATGAATGAAGTTGAGAATCAATTAGACAAAAGTATACAGGCATTAAGAATCGATAGAGGTCATGAATATTTGTCAAAACAGTTTGAAGAACTATGTATAAAAATGGCATTATCAAACAATTAACTACTCCTTATACAACTCAATAAAATGGTGTAGCCAAAAAAAGAAGTAGAACATTATTGGATATGACAAGGTCTATGATGGCACAGACAAATTTACCAATCTCTTTTTGGGGAGATGCATTATTAACTGCGGCCTATATATTGAACAAAGTGTCTTCTAAAATAGTATTTTCTACTCCTTATGAACCACAGACTGATAATAAACCAAAATTTAATGATCTATGACCTTGGAGTTGTGCTGCATATATTAAAGATTGTTTTGGTAAGTTTAGAAAACTAAGTTCAAAAGGAAAGAAATATATCTTTATAAGATACTTAGAACACTCCAAAGGATATGTGTTAGTACTACTGAAATTGAATCACGAGATATCATATTCTTGGAACTTTTCAAAAAGGGGTAAAATAAAGAAAAATGAGCCTCTTTATGAAATATTGAATTCAGATAATCAAATAATATCACCAGACATGCTTGATAATCTAATAGAACAAGAAATAATTCTTGGTCCAAGTAGGAGTTGTGAATTCCAAAATCCTATTGAGAAATCTGAACTTCAATTACGAAAGAGTACTAAAAAAGGTGTGCCTAAGAGATCTTATGAGATTAGGATTATGTCTTCCTGGTATCTCCCACAGAATTGGATGAACCTAATTTTGTGACAGAGGCTTTATCGAGTCCTGAAAAAGATGAATGGATAAAAGCGATGAAAGAAGAATTAGAGTCCATGAAAACCAATAACGTCTGGGATCTAGTTGACCTTCCTTCTGGGCATAAAGCTATTAGAAACAAATGGATTCTCAAAGTTAAACGTACATCAGATGGGTCAATAGAAAGACACAAAACATGATTGATGGCAAAAGGTTTTACTCAAGAAGCTGGAATAGATTATGAGAGAACTTTTTCACCACTTGTGAAATTTACCTCATTTCGCTTATTTTTGGCTATAGTTGCACATTTAGATTTAGAATCACACCAAATGAACGTGAAGACCACTTTTATCAATGGAGAAATAAATAAGGAAATCTACATGGAATAATGTAACATCCTGAATTCGGTACGCGAAACGCTACACGATGCTTATGTCCTCAAAGGACCATAAGCTAACCCATGACTGATATCTATAACTGGGCACTGAATAATATACTGTAAATATACAAAATATAATGTGTAAGGCCAAAAGGTTCAAAACTGAACTAATACTGAATAAAAATAATATCTGTAATGGGGTATAACAATACCCAAAACTGAAATAAACTGTCTGAAATATGCTGTACTCTGAAATCCTCAAAGCTTTCTAAAATCTGTGGAGTTGATGGGATATGTACCCAACTAACTCCGAACTACTGAAAGAATAAAGTAATAAAATAATCATGCTACCCTCGAATGATGAGGACTCACTGCTAGTCTAGCTGCTGAACGTCTAATCTACTAAGGATGCTCGGAAGCTCGTGCTTCTAAACCTATGGTATAAAACACCATAGCGCAAATATGTCAGTATGATTGAATGTACTGGTATGCAAGTGAGGTAAGCTGAATGTAAAGGGTTCAAATGCAAGAACAATACTAACTGACTGTATACATGAATGTGAGAATACATGCATGAATGTATCCGGGATAGAGTTCGGAATGAGACTATCCGGGAGAAGGTTGGTGTGACTTCAGTGGAGTGTAAGATGCGGGAAGCACGATTGAGATGGTTCGGACACGTGAAGAGGAGGGGCATGGATGCCCCGGTCCGTAGGTGTGAGAGGCTAGCGTTGGATGATTTTAGGCGGGGTAGGGGTAGGCCGAAGAAGTACTGGGGTGAGGTGATTAGGCGGGACATGGAACAGTTACAGCTCACCGAGGACATGACCCTAGATAGGAAGGTCTGGAAGACGCGAATTACGGCAGAAGAGTAGGGCCAGATTGGGTCGCTAGTGTAGGGAATTACTTGGTGGGGGTTTTTATTTTTTATTTTTTATTCCCGTTATGATTTCGTATTCAGTGTTCCATGCTTATTACGAATCTGTGTGCTTTCCTCTGCTTTCCTCTGTTTTATATTCCTTATGGGTGCCGTATTTATGTTATGTCATCTGCTTCTGTGCTTTACTATGTGTTTGTGTGATATCTTGTGCCTTGAGCAGGGGGTCTTTCGGAAACAGCCTTTCTACTTCATCAGAGGTAGAGGTATGGACTGCGTACATCTTACCTCCCCCAGACCCCACTAAGTGGGAATACACTGGGTTTGTTGTTGTTGTTGTTGTTGATAACTGAGTATACTGATATTGAAAAACTATCTGAGTTCTTTACTGGATTGGGTAACTGTATCTGACAGTCCTGAATCTAAAAAACTAGCTGAGTTCTAGACTAAGCTAGATGACTGTATCTGATAGTCCTGATTCTGATGGAACCAGCTAAGTTTCGTACTGAGATGAGCAACTGTATCTGAAAGTCCTGATATCTGTAAAACTGAACTGAGTTCTATTACTGAGACTAAATTTAAAACTAAGACTGTAAGAGGTAATCATCTAATCGACATGCCCCGAATCTGAACTGGTGAGGTCTAACCTGTAAACCCAGTTAGAAGGGTATCAGCATCATGCCACGGTTAAAGATAAGTTGTGAGTAAACCCTCTCCGACGGGGATCTATTCCGTCAACCCCTCCTGTAAGAAAAACTCAAATAAAATGTATAGTCCCTAGACTCATAGGGGTACATCTCAACCTACGCTGGTGATGTAGTTATGAAACGTAGGGATTGCTACTAAGGATCACACCCTCTACTGGCTGACAGTGTGTGTCCTCATCCCTGGGTTCACTTGGTGCTGAATCCTACGCCCAACTGAATATACAAAGAAATGATTTCCTAGTTCATACTAGGCTGGACTGATCTATTATTGATTTTACTGATTAATTATGTTGAACTGAGTTCACTAGATTTCTGTTGACTGACAGAATATTACTGAATTCTACTAATTGACAGATGCTACCGAGGTCTGCTAACTGATTAAGTTTACTAAGGTCTGAACTGAATACTACTGAGATATGATGACTGACTGAGATTCCTGAGATTTCTGAGATTACTGAATGGGACTGGACTGATACTGAGTTTACTGAGTTTTTCTGAGTTACATAACTGACTAAACTCTACTGATCATGGCTTGACTGAGAGTATCGTGAAAACATGACACTGGCCCTAGGCACACAGCTAAATTATTGGGTATTTAATACCCCCAGGATTCCATAGCATAAAAGTAAAGACACAAGCTTGAAAGCATAACAATGGCTATATATATATCCATAATTCATTGACTAAGACATTTTATCAAATACTTTACATGCACTAACTTGTACATGAATGGGGATTTCATAATAACATGCTATGAAGGCACTATTTTCTTCACATAGACATTTTATCAAACACATGGGGAGCATGCTTTGGTTATACAATAATCAACAAATCAAATTATTATGGCTACATAATTCAAGTGGCAAATTGAAGGGTTTATCAAGAATACCATGTAAATCAACACACACTAAGATCAATTCTTTAAACTAATAGTCTATAACATGGATCAAAATCCGACAATAACATGAATATGAATTCCAATTCAAATAAATCATGAACATTCTTAAATATACAATCTTTGAATTGAAAAGGGATTCTCGAGCTTCATGGGTGAAAGGGACCCATGAATTAAAACTTAACATACCTTGATTGTGAGTTTCTTGAAGTTCTTGGAGGAATTCTTGAGATTTTCTTTTGAAACTTGGGGATAGGGTTTTTGCCTCTTGAGGGAGAATGATTTTGTTCTTGAGAGAAAATGAGGAAAAGTGATACAATAGGGTTTTTAGGGCATAATTTCGAGGTTAAAGGTTGATCTGGGTCATGGAAAAAGACCCCATTACCCTTAAAATTTTTTTATTTTTCATCACTGAAAACCCAATTTGGGCACCTGGTGCGACGCAACACTATCACATCATGCCACTAAAAATTACCAACTGGGAACTGGGCTGATAGCGCAACGTGGTGAAATCGCGTTGCAATACTGGATGGGGACCTGGAATCTTACCGTGACGTGGTGTTATCGCACTGAGACACTGGAAATTGACAACTCTGGATTTAAGCCTTGGCATGACGTGCCATAATCCCGGAGGCCCACTAAATTTTGACGATTGTCATTTTGGCATGATCCGCGATGCGTTGATGGCTCAGTTGGCACACTGTCTTACTAAAATGGCTCTAACTCTTCGCCCGGGTGTTAGATTTGGGCGAATTTAACACCGATAGAAAGCTTATTCAATTTTCCACATAATAAAAAGTCAAAATATTAAAAATTCCATATGTACAAAAGTGTATTCATCTTCATAGAAAGTCTTTAACATTTTTGGGATGATTTTACAATATCTCCCCATTGGAAACATTCATCCTCGAATAAGACTTAATAAAATGGGAGAAATAATAAGTTGTAGTACATACTGAACCTGAGCAACTAGGACATAAGTACATGCCTGACATGACTAATAAACTGAATGTATCATACTGGACATGCATATCTGATGCATGAATACATGACTGAACTGACACATGACTGCATGACTGAATATGCAATGGTAATTGATACCAGGTTGGTAATGGAAATTCCTAATACCAAGTTTCTAATAAAAATCTGAGCATGAAACTGAATAAGTTCAAGGAAGACTATTTCCTTAAACTGAAAATGCTAAGGAGCCTGAGACTAATTACTAAATATGCATGAGCGGAAACATGAGAACGTAACTGAGTCTAGAACGTGATACATGCACTGAATATCATGATCTAAACTGAGTACCTTGAATATATGGCTTATAGTAGAGATCGGAGTCTAAGGGTCAACTCATGAGCACCCCTTAACCTAAACTAGGTTCATCATGAGAAAAGAGTGGCATGTTTATGTCATAAAAGTTTTGGGGAATTATAGTGTATCTCCCCCTTGGGGCACTATGCCCCTTGTAGAATGCTGGATTGACTTTTCTGAGCTATGAGAAAAACTGAGGTGATGCACAAGGCACCTATGAACTAAATCGTGACTAAATATCAGAGATCTGAAACTAAGACATGATGCATGAACTGGGCTGAACACGCAACTACCTGGTTAGTCCATCTTAGAATGATCACATTCATGAGACTCTAAATAGTGCAACTGGATGGAAAGATGGAAACCATGCCGTCCGAACTTGTTCGCCTGACTGCTAAACTGAACTACTGGCTCTGTGGACTAACTTATGCTGAAAACTTATACTTGACTGGAGCATTTCTATAACACTCTTTCTATAGAGTTCTAATGACTGTAGAGAGAAAGTGAATCCTGGCCTAGTCTGAGTAGGATATCTGAATAGGAGATCGCTACATGACTGTAGAGAGAAAGCATTGATAGCTCAGGTGGCACACTGTCTTACTAAAATGGCTCTAACTCTTCTCCCAGGTGTCGGATTTGGGCAAATTTAATATCGATGGAAAACTTATTCAATTTTTCACACAACAAAAAGTCAAAATCTTGAAAATTCCATATGTACGAAAATGTATCATATTCATAGCAAGTCTTTAATATTTTTGGGATGATTTTAAACTAGGTAGAAGTACAGGGTATTACAAACAACCTGTAGGTTTTGTTGTTAAAGGAAAGAAAAGAAAGTTTGTGAATTAAATAGATCAATGTACAGCCTTAAGTAGTCTTCAAAGTAGTGGTACCTGAGATTTCATAAGAAAGTGATTTCATTTGATTTCACCATGATCGATGAAGACCATTGCATCTATGTGAAAAAATCTAATGAAATGTTTGTGATTCTTTCGCTTTACGTGGATGATATTTTATTAGCTGGAAATAATTTGGAGTATATAAAAATTGTTAAGTCATGGCTTTCAAAGTTATTTGACATGAAAGATATAAGTGAAGCAAACTATATATTGGGTGTTAAAATTCAAAGAGACCGTTCCAAGAAAAATTTGAGTCTATCTCAAGAAACATAATAATAAAAATTTTGAAATATTTTCGAATGAATAATTGTAAATCCATTGATACTCCTATAGCAAGAGGTGAAACTTTAAGCCTTGAAATGTGTTTAAAGACTGAAAAGGAAAAAGAAGACATGTCTCGAGTACCATATTCAAGTGTAGTTGGGAGTTTGATGTACGCTATGATGTGTACTCGACCAAACATTTGTTATGTTGTAGGTCTGATTAGTAGGTATCAATCTAATCCTGGAAGAGATCATTGGAAAGCAGTGAAGAGAATTTTTCGATACTTGAAGGGAACTGCTGATTATTCGCTATGCTATAGTGGATCAGATTTATCCATAAGAGGTTCTAGAGATGTTGATTGGGTAGGTGACTGATATGATAGAAAATCAACTTTCGATTATGCCTTCTTGCTAAATGGTGGTGCAATTTCATGGAAAAGCAAGAAACATACTTGCACAGTCCTATCGACTATGGAATTTGAATTTGTGGCTTGTGCAGCTGGCTCAGGTCATGTCCACCATGTGCAAAGTGAGAGATGTTGGATTACGGGTCATGGATCACCCATGTAGACCGACCCGATCCTTTTCTTAGTCAGAAAAATAAGATTAACACTATAGAGATTCAATGCAGACTTGAAGTGATCCTTTCGGAAGCAAAATCAATTTTCGCTGTGAATTTAAGGTACACAATTTATTATTATTTTACTCCGAATTTCTTAACATAAAGTAAATTTCTTAATATAAATATAAAGTTTGAATTAAAATTAAATTAGTGAATTTAGCCCTCATGTTTTTCATGGTTTTTCCCTCTCTTCTTTTCCTCGTGATTATTTTATTGAACATATTCGGGCTGAGGCAGTTCACCCTATATATAATTAGTTCTTTTGGCTGATGATGTCAACATATAGTATTTTTAAATTTTATATTCGATCAAAAAATTGAAAAAAGGGGTATTTGTTTTGTAATTCTACCAACAGTGAAAATGAAGAAATTGGAAAAAATTGTGATGAAAGTTGGTGATGTTTTGAGATTAATTATAAACCAAAGAAAATCTTTGTTGTTTTCTTTGGAGTAAATAGCCCTTAATTATTGAGTCTCTCTGTTAGTCATGTATGTTTGACATGTTTGTTTGTCACACTTAGTCCAACATAAGATATACGTCATCCATTAATTTTTACTTATCAAAAATGATGATTGAAATGATTATTTTATTACATTACTTTTATTAATTCTTGATATTTAATATTAGGCTTTGAAAAATGATTTACAGAATAAATAACTAATCAAAGGATAAAATTAAATGAAAAAAATAATTATTTTTGCTTCATATGTTAAAAATGAAAAAAATATTTTTAAAATAGATATAGAGTCCTTAATGATTGAGTCGCTTTCGAAAAGTTCCTAATTATGTTTGATTGTTACATTTTACAAACGGATTCATCCAAGTTAAAGATATTCAAATATCGAGTCCTTAATTATTGAGTCTCTTCTGTTTTAAAAAACTATTAATTAGTTATGTATGTTTGTTATATTTACTAACTGATTCCTCCAACAAGTCTAAATACTTTCTCAACTATACTCAACAATTTATATAAACAAGAAATTATTTATTGTAATTTTCTACTATGTTTTTTTAATTCTAATTTTTTTAAAAACTAGTAGGACGCTGGTATAATTCAACAAATTTAAATGCAATTAGATACACCCTCTGACTGAGATGAGAGTTACAGTTTTTGTCATTACGAGTCAATTAAATTATATGACTTAACTAATTACAGTTTTAGTTATACGTATTTTATATACATATTAAACTAAATTGATAATATCATATAGAAACTGAAGCACAGGAATTGCAGATCTACATTCGTATTAATTTTGAGTTTGATTGAATTCAATAATTTTAAGTCATGTATGAGTAAATACTATTTAGAACTCGATAAATAGTCCCGTACTTTAATCCAGAATCCATAAACATAGAATTTTGAATCCATTTCGGAGTAAACAACTCTTATGTATTATGGATGAGGGGATGAATGCACAGATATACATTCATGAATAAAAATATCACTACTAAAACAAAAAGAAATTAAGTAAACAACAAAATTCAACGTGAATTAAAAGAGAGAAAGACATACATCAGGGGTGCTTCTTGGATAATGAATAGAGCCAGAAAATAACATCTTCCTTTCCCCATCTATTATCAACGACCTTCCATCGTATGTCACGTTTGCGCCACCGGCAACCACCACCATCCCCACCAATAGTGCCACCGCTACCGACCAGTTCCGCCATAGCAACTGCATTCTCACTTCCCCTTAAATTATCTCACTTACATTCAAAGAAACAAAAACTTCATAATTTATTCAATATTCTTGGAAGCAAAGAGTAGTAAGAGCGAGACATATTATACTGATAAGGCAAGTTATATAGGAGGAAGATGTTCTTAAGTATTAAGCAAATCATGCAAGAAATCTTGTCTTCAAGTGTGACACTAGTAATAAATGGTTAACTTGTTCACACTTTGTAAAATGAAATTATTCGTAAATTTTGTGACAAAAGGAAGTTAATTGATACTCTTTTTGGAATAAATTTAAATTGAAAAAGTAATTATCATATATAGAATAAAAGCTTCAATAAGAATCTAATATAGTTTTTCTCTAAGATTGAGTGGGGAGAAGGAGATGAGTGAAACAAAGAATGAGAATCAATTGGATTATGGACGGCAAAGGAAGTTATAATTAAATTAAATGTGAGCTAAAAAAAGGGTGGACGGGTATTTCAGTGTGATGAGTTAAACAAGGGAAATATTTTCAGTGACCTAACCCCAAACGTCATGGCCACTTCATGATGGACAATATTTATTCCAAGACTTACGAAGTTAAAAAATAAATAAAGAACACAAATTTTGTGCTTTTAAATTAAAGATATTTCAAGAATTAAAATGCTTTTTAATCTTATATTTTTAAACATGACAATTGAAATTAAAAATTTACTATAAAAAGAATGAGCTTTTTTTTTTTTTTTTTGAAACGAACTAAAAAAGAAGAAAGATCAAATAAATTGAAATGGAGAAAATATTTTTTTTTGTGTTCGTTTTTGTCGTTAAAGAATTTTTTGACAGAATACACGAATAATTCTTAAGATTATAAGTAAATTTTATTTAAACGTTCAAATTATTAACATATTTTAATTGCTGAACACATGAGTCTTACTCATTTCTTAGATCGACATGTGAAATTATTGTGCAAATAGATAGCAATTATGAGACACATTCAGGTTTTGCTTCTATGTTGAACAATGAAGCGCATTTCATCTAAAATTTTAAGCTTATAGATTGAAAAAGAAATACTTTTATTAATTTATATTAATTTTGACTATACTTTTCGTGTTCTTTTAGTGCAACAAGGTTTACACTTGTTGCAAATAGTTTAATGCAAATTTACAAATTGAGATGTTTTGAAAACTTATTACTTTACTACTATATATAAATACTATTTATATATAATATATAGTTACTACTATTAATAAGAGTAAAGAAGCAGACAGCTCTTTGTCAACATGCCTGCTTCTTCACCTGCACCAGGTAGGTGAATAGTAGGCAGCTGGCGGTTGTCATGTCTGCTTTCAGCTGTCTGCTTACTTCGTAATTTTATTATATTATTCCTAATTAATTATTATATGTCATTTACGTATTAAAAAATTAATAATATTTGATAAAAAAATAAAATATACATTTATGACATGTCTGTTTCAGCTGTTTTAACTGTAATTTTACTATATCAGCCTTAACTAATTATTATAAATCCGCTAAGTATTAAAAAATTAATAATATTTAATTAAAAAAATAAAATAGACATAAAATGATAAATTGACTTTTGACGTTTAAAATTAATTTGACATCTTATATGAGTCCAAAAAAATATTATAAATTACAATAACTAATGGCTTAAAAAATCTAAAAATATATTAAAAATATAATTAATTGTCTAAATTTTAATTTAATTATTTTATTTAACTTGCTATATATTTAAAAATTGTGTAAAAAATTATTATAAATTACAATAATTAATAATTTATTTTATACAAATTGGGATAGAGAGATATTACTTTAAAATTATGTAGAAAGTCGTATAAAATCATAATATAATTAACAACTTAAATATCAAAAACAATAAAACAGATTTGATTGACTTTCTCCAATATTTCATTAATGTCATATAAATTGGGACAAAAAGAGTAGCATATGATATCTAAGAATTATGTAAAAGTACTATAAATCAATAACTGATAACGTAAAATATTTAAAAATATCCAAAAAAGATTTATTGACTTTTCAAATTTTATCTATACCATATAAATTGAGACAAAAAAGTAACATATATTAGGCCTGTGCTGGCACGAGCTCCGATATCTAGTGTTATAATATGGAGGGTTTCCTTTGTAAGGTATTGATAATATACAGATGTCAACAAAGCTAGCAACATGCATGAACAGAATTTGAGTTTTGATACGTTACAAAAAAAAAAAAAAAAAAAAGAAATTTGCATTTTAAGCTTAGGGGGAGATGGCAGTTGGAAGATCAACTAAATTATCGCCAACGTATGAATCTTTCATTTCTTGCCGTAGTTGTTACGAGGACTCCCAATTAGGGTATTTTTTTTTTTCTTTTTGCTATCTTATGAGGACTCCCAATTAGGGTATTATTATTTTTGGTTTTTTTATGATCAAGAATATTTTTTGAGCTAATCTTTGTCAATCACAATTCTCAAATTTTGAAGATGATAGATCCATCATTTTACTTTTTTCACTAATTACTTCATGATCCTCTCTATCTTAGTTGTCCATATTGCTACAAAGAGTTATTTCAAATATTCTATCCTTTTCGTTTTACTTTGCCCCTTACTAAAAATAGTTTTGTTTTAATTTACTTATAATTTTATTTTCACCCTTAATATTAAATAGCTATATAAAGTAATAATACTAATTATAACAATAATGGTAATAATAATCAAATTTAGAGCTCCAAAATATTATTAATAAGGTTAATTTAGTTAAATACACACTAATTAAAATTTATGTGATAAGTCAACAAAGGGTCAAGTGGAAAGAAATAGAGGGAAAAAAATGTTAGTACAGAATTAATTATATTTTTCTCATTTTATTTTTATAATTAATTATTTTTGAAAGTATACACACATGAGAAAATTAGCTCTAAGAAAGATTTTTAAAAGATTATAAATTAGTAAAAATTATCATTTTTATTTATGATTTCTTAAGAAATGAATAAATAGAAAGTGGACAATTAAATAAGATGAAGGGAGTAAATTTAAAATTCATTTTGGTTATGCCTTAAACTTGTGACCTAATATAATTTGGATAATTTCACATTTGCTCCATTTACACAGTACGATGTCCATTTTGTGAAGGAAACCGCTTCCAGTCAATTTTCCTTTCTTCTTCTTTACACCGTTTCGTAGTGGAAGGGTGGACGGGATGATGTTCTATTTCTAAAGGCGAAATACATAAATAAACTATTAAATTTGATCTCATTTTTTATTTTAATATTAGTGTACTTGCGCTTTGCGTGATCGTGAAATATTTTTTTAAAAATAGATGAATTTTAATGTCACAATATTTGTAAAAGAAAATTATTATTTTTTAATCAAACGCATTTTCATGATTCACCAGCCTATATAAAACTCTTTGATATATTATAAGTATGTGGCAAACGTTTGACGTTAAATAAGAACCGGCATATATATATAAACTTAATAAGACGCATAGAAAACAAATAATCATGAAAAAAAGGGAAGTAAAAGGTAATTTAAATAAGTGTAGTATGCAATTAGTGGCGGATTCTGACTTTTCAGCAAGTGAGTTTAATATATAAAAAATAAATATGCAACAAATGAAACAAAATGAAGATTAATTAACTAAAACATATTATTACAATACTATTCTACGAGTTTTCATTTCTTGAAACCTATTCATAATACTTTCATCAGAAATAGTATTAAATAATTTTTTTCTACTTAAGGCACCATACAACTGCTCGTGAAATCATCATCCATTCGATTTCTCAACTCACTCTCGATCAACTTCATTGCTGAAAAGACTCTTTTAACTGTAGCAGTGGCAATCAGCAGGAGCAATGCAAACTTTACAAGACCAAACACAAGAGGATAATTAAAGTATTTTTTTCTTAACTAGCTTCCCAGAAAGGTCACCAAGTCCTTTTAGATTAGAAAATCTTTGATTAACATCACGAACATCAACAATATAAGTTTCTAGCTGATTCTTGAGAGTAACCATTATATTTTCACCAAAATCATCAGGATATAATTCAACCATTCTCAATATTTTGTTTATGTCAAAATTAGAAAATGAGTCAACATGATTCAAACAAGCAACCTCAATAAGCAAATCTGTTCTCACCTCATTAAAACGATCATTGAGTTCTTGAAGTTGCCAATCAATAATTTTAAAAACTACTTCCACGCGATAATGATGTGAGATAGAATAATCAACAACTCTTTATCAAGACCTTCCAAAATTAACATAAAAATCATTAAAATTGGGTATCAAAATATCATACCTGACATAAAATACAGACACAGTTTTGATAAGTGGATCCTATTCTTCATCTCGTAAATCTTGCAATCATTTTTTCACCACTTCAACGACTAGAACAACATTTGCAATCTCTTGTCATTTGCAATATCTTGTTCTTTCTTCTATAAGGATTCATTAAGCTCATTTGTGATTTCTAAAATATCTCTCATTAAGTGCTATATCAAAGCAACCTCAAACGTTTGACAAGTTCTGAGATATCCTGTTGCCCTGGCTTTTTCTTCAACAGATTCAGAATCAACAACAATAGTATCAAGGATATCAGTAATAGAACCAAACATACTAATAAAGTTCTTAAACAATTTATAGTGTAAACCCCAACAAGTTTAGCAGCTCTAGCAAGACGAAGTTCTTGATTCAAGCCCTTACCATTTTCAATCTCGCCCATATCTAACGCCTCTTAAAATTTTTATGCTTGAGCTTGTAGAAGTTCATCCATTCGTTTAAAAGAATCTCCTACTACATTTAATACATTAGAAATCAACAATACAAGTTCTCCAACTTGAAGACATTTTTTAGATACACCAACAAGAGTCAACTGAAGTTGATGAGCAAAATAATAAAATGCATAAGCTGATCTGCTTTCTTGCTGAATACAAACGTTAACGTCACTTAGATATCCTTGCATATTGCTTACTACATCATAGCATTGCCCTTGTAAACAAGATAAACTCAAAGAATGTTGAGTAAGATAATTAACAACTATTTCTTTTAAATATAAAGCACTAGTATCATGAACATGGACAATCCTTATAAATCATTCCACAATAGATCCCCACCATCGACATATCACAAAATATTTGCAATTTGCTCCTTATGAGACACATCACAAGATACATCTATTAGCAATGAGAAATAATCACCATTTAGATCCTCCGTAATAGCTTTAGTTGTTTCAAGTTTACATGCAGTGACAATATCCTTTTGAATTTTATAAGATGTCAATTGATTATTTTTTGGAGCATTTTTCAACCCAAAATCTCTAATTCTATCACACCGACTTGCATATATGAAAGAATTTCAAGAAAGTTACCCTTATTTAATGATGATTCATCTTCACGATGTCCATAGAATGCCAATCCTTGATCCAAAAGGAGTCTTAACACATCAATATAAGCTTGTACACGAATTCTGTAAACAAGCTTGGTTTGATTGGATGGATTCACAAATGCATCTTGAATTGGTTTTTCTTGTCGCATTAGATCTTCACACATTTTCTTTGCCTGATTATGATCACTATTTGGCCCTCCAACATGTGTCTCTAATCTTTTCTTTTTGTGCCAACTTCTGAATCCTATACTTGAAAATGCTTTACCTCCACCTTGATGAATGCTTTCATCTTGAAATAAATAACAACATAAACAATAAGTGGCATCTTCAATTTCACTATACTCCAACCAATCATGATATATTTTATATCATTTATAATTAAAATGATATTTTAATCTAGAAATATCTCTTTGAGGAAAATCGTGAACTCGAGGTTGATATGAACCTCTTTGAATATATGCTCGCCTAATCTCATCACGATCATTCAGATGATATTCCTAAATAGATTTTCTTTCTTTTGGATTTGCCAGTAAAGAATTTAAGTTTACTCCTTGCTTTTGTTTTTTGGCAGAATGATGATTTTCTTCTAATTAATTCAAGTTCCCTTCCACGCGAGGAGTATTTTGAGTGGATGAACTTGATTGCGCCAACTTTGATTATACCGGAGCGAAATATCTCTTCATTGACTTCAGAACCTGTATTGTCGAATTAAACGTCTCATTAGAAAAGTAAGAGTTATTGATTGAAACCTTCAACATTCCAGAACACTGAGTTTGAAAATGCTTTGAGTTTATTGTTGATTGTTGTGAGAGGTTACATAAGATGGAGATTATAAAGCAACATGGATTCAAGTTTTTGACTTTTTTACTGGAGAAAGATGCTAAGTAATGACGAAGAGCATATACTGAATGACGATCACTGATTTTACCTCTATTAACTTTGGTGCAGTTCCACACTTTGTTATTAGAGAAACATGTGCCACAGTTCCTCTGTGACTACAAAAAGGATGAGTTTTTGGCATTGGTGCATTGTGATATATCTGTTGCTGCCTATGAGGCCAAGTTCCATGCCTTGTCTCTCTATGCTACACAACTGTTGACTTTTGAGGAGGAGAGGATTTACCTCTTTATTAAAGGTTTGAATTATGACCTTCATGTATTGTCTATGCATATGACTTCAGCAGGAAAGGTGTTCAATGTAGTTTCTGACTATGTGCTAAAGTTAGAGGGTTTTACCCAAGAGGGTTATGCTAAGATGCTAGCTAAGAGATTTCAAAATGTATGAACTTTCAATAGGTATTATTATAAGGGCCATATTCAAAAAACTTATTCAAATCATCCTATTCAGTTGACTTTGCTTGCTTCTGCCGTGGTTTCAGCTAAGGGTTTTTCTCAGACACAAGTTGTTAAGGGCCAAGGGGCTTCTTACTATTCTACTAGTTGACCATTTCTTGAACAAGGATATTACTATTGTGGTATTGTTGTTCATTTTAAGAGGGAGTGTAATGTGAGTTAGGTGAATGCCTAGACACAAAAATAGACTCGGGCTATAATCCCAGTGGTAGTGGAGGAAGAGAAGGAGAAAGGGGTCATCCAAAGAAAGGATGGAAAATCAGATGGGTGGTTGGGGTTGTTGAAAAAATGGTGGAACCATGGGAGGAGCACACTTGGGAAAAAAATTAGCTCAAATTGATTATTAGGCTTATTGTTATATATTTTTTAGGAAGAATGATGCTGAGGTTTTTGATTCGGTGATCACATGTGCTATTTTTGTCTATGACTATATGGGTTCTATTTTATTTGATATGAGGTCTACTTATTTTTATGTATCTATAAAGTTTGTAGTGGGTCTGAACTTGGTTTGTGATGTACTTGATTACCCTTTTTATGTTTCTACTCTAGTGGGTGAGTCTGTGATAGTAACCCATGTTTGTCGCTCTTTTCCTATAGTATTTATAGGTTTTCAGACTTGTGTAGACTTAGATATACTGGATATGTTAGAATTTAATGTAATTCTAGGTATGAACTGATTATCTACATATCTTGCCATTTTAAACAATAATGCTAAAACAATGTCTCTAGCTATGCCTTGGATGAAGGAAGAGTGGGAAGGAATATATAAGGCCAAACTAGTAAAGATTATATAGCATGTCTGGCTAGGTGGCTAGTGGGGAAGGGCTGTTAACATATTTAGAACATCTTCAGGATGCAGATGCGGGGTCCCCTTCTATAGAGTTAGTTTTGGTAGTCTTCGAGTTTTAGGATGTGTTTCCTTCAGACCTATCATATATGCCTCTAGATAGGGATACAACATTGATTAGAGTTGGGCACTTGCTCCATTTCTATTCCACCTTATCGAATGGCTCTAGTAGAGTTGAGGGAGCTCAAAACTTAACTGTAAGAGATAATGACAAAGGTTTTGTTCTTCCAAGTGCTTCACCTAGGAGTGCTCCAGTCTTGTTTGTCTATAAGAAGTATTCCGAAAATATTGAGGCAACAAAAAAGTGGAAAATCGGCTAGTTTAGTGACCGAGGTAAGAAGATTTGTGGGTCTTGCTAGTTATTGTCACAGATTTATCAAGAAATTTGCATCCATTGCAACCCATTTGAAAAGGTTTAGTCAAAAGGAAGTGCCATTTGTTTAGTCAGACCAATGTGAAGAGAGCTTTAAAAAGCATAAGAAACTCTTGACTACAACACTTATTTTTCTATTGTCAGTTGAAGGTAAAGACTTTATAGTGTTTTGTAATGCCTCACTTTTGGGTTTGAGTGTTGTGTTGATACAAGATAGGAATCTCATTTCTTATGCTTCGAGGCATTGAAGCCTCATGAAAGGAACTACCCAACCCATGACTTAGAGTTGGTAAAGGTGGTATTTGCATTAAAGATTTGGAGACACAATCTTTATAGTGTCAAGTGTGAGGTCTTCACAAATCATTGTAGCTTGTAGCATCTATTTACTCAAAGGGATATAAACCTAAGGCAACAGAGGTAAATGGAATTATTAAATGATTATGATGTGAGTATTCAGTATAATCTAGGTAAGGACAATGTAGCAGCAGACACATTGAGCTGAAAAGCTGTAAGTATAGGTAATCTATCATTTTTGAGTGTATCTAAGCGACTGCTAGCTTGAGAGATCAAACTCTTATCATCTCTGGGCATGCAATTTGGCATTTCAAACATAGGTAGTGTGTTGGCTTGTGTACAGTTAAAGTCAATATTTGTGAAGTAGATTATGGCTAAGTAATGTGAGGATAAGAAGTTAAATGCACTAAAAAATAAAGTGGTGTGAGGAGAAGTGGTGGATGCCACTCTTGATGTAGGAGGGGTGTTGTGGTTTAAGGAAATATTATGTATTCCTTGGGTTGGTGATTTAATTCATGATGTACTTTCATAGGCCCATCGCTCATGTTATTATATTAATTCAGGTACAATCAGGATGTATCGTGACTTGAGACAGCTTTATTGGTGGCCTGGGATGAAGTGAGACATAGTGGATTAAGTGTCCAAGTGTTAAAATTGTCAGCAGTTAAAGTATGAGCACCAAAGTCCTATAGGGTTGCTTCATAGGATGCCTTTACATATGTGAAAGTGAGGCCGTATTGCTATGGACTCCGTGGTGCATCTCCCTAAGAATTTGGGAAGGTATGACTCTATTTGGGTGATAGTACCAATTCGGGTAGACTATAGCTCTCAGCCATTGGTTAAAATTTATCTTATGGAGATTGTAAGACTTTATAGGGTGACCCTAACTATCATTTCTAATAGAGATGCAAAGTACACTTCCAAAGTTTGGGATACGTTGCATGAGGAGTTGGGCACCAAGCTCACATTTAATACAAATTCTCACCCTTAAACTGATGAGCAGTCGGAAAAGATGATTCAAGTGCAAGAAGACATATTGAAGGCTTGTGTGATTGATTTTGGTGGTCATTGGGACCAATTCTTTTCATTGAGTGAGTTTTCATACAATAATAGTTATCACTCTAGTATTGATATGGCACTATTAGAGGAACTTTGTGGAAGAAAGTGTAGGTCATCTATTGGGTAGTTTGAATCAGGAGATGTTAAGACTTTGGGCAGATATTTGATAAAGGAGGCTCAAAAGAAAGTAACATTTATTCAAGCCATGTTGTTAGATGCTCAAAGTAGGCAAAAGGAGTACGGAGACCATAAGGTAAATGACATATTCTTTCAGGTTGGTTAGCAAGTTTTTCTTAAGGTATCTATCATGAAGGTAGTCATGAGGTTCAATAAGAGGGAAAGCTCAACCCACAATATGTAGGTCCCTTTGATGTTCTCAAAATTGTGGGTTCAGTTGCATATAGATTAGCTCTACAAGGGGGTTGTCGAGAGTCTATCCGAAATTTCATGTTTCAATGCTAAAAAGGTACCATAAAGATCTAGACTACATCATTAAGTGGGATTTGATGCTTTTAGATAAAGATTTAGCTTACGAGGAGGAACCAAAAGAGATTCTAGATTAGGAGGTTTTAAAATTGAGGACGTAAGAGATTCATTTGGTGAAGGTGCAATGAAGCATCATCTAATTGAGGAATCCACTTGGGAGACTAAGAAGGATATATGTGATAATATTGACAATGCCCAAGTGTACATGCAAGTGTACCTGGTCTACCACGTAATATAGTGGCCTTATAGAAAGCCGAATATCGATCCCACAGGGACTTGTTCTAACAACTATTAAATTCTAGTTCACTTATTGAGATTAACTTGATGCAAAGTAACCAAAAAGAGTTTGGAAATTTGTAAGACTAAACGTAAAGTAAACAATGCATAAAAGAAAAGTCTTGAGAGAATAAATAGAGTAAAGCCCAGGGTTAAAGCACTTTAAACAATCATACTATGCTATTGAACTTCATTCGTTAATTGCTTATCTTGGTTTTAGATTCATAGGGTTTATCGCATGATCATGATCTCCCGAACTCTAATCGTCTACCTAACTTGGACATTACAACTAAATAGTTGAGCGTGGATTGAATAATCCAATTAAATACTTAAAGCTATCATCATACATGTGAAACAAGAAAGGATTCTAGGTACATCCCTATCTTAGAAGCTAATTCAAATTCTTTATTTTATAAAAGAATATGAACCTTACTTTGCTTATCCCCACGTTCCATCTTCCTATTTCCCCTCCTGAGATCTCAAGGATGACAATATATGTATTATAAGGTTAGATAATCCTTAAATAATTAAAACAAGGATGAAAAAACAAACAAATATGATAAGAAAATCAAATAAAATCAATTCAAAACAATAGTAGTCATGTTCTTGGCTTTAACCCCGGAAAGGGGGCGTTTAGCCACTAATAGACCTAATCATGATCCTACTAATGGAATACATAATCAAATTAATTAAAAAGCTAAAGTGAAAGAATAAAAACAGTAGATCAAGTGTTTAAAATCCCCTCTCAATGCTCCAACACGTCTAAAAATGGTTACAAAGTGTGCATTTAGATCTATTTTTACTAAAGGAAATTTTGCCGGCATGTAAATAGAGGGGGTGTCACGCTCATGGGAGAATTGGACTTCCTGGGTGATACAAATCAGTCCACCAAGTTACCAAAATAGTCCACAAAACGTGAGAAGAACAAGCAACACAAAGGGATAAAAGATGACAAACACAAAAACACATGGATTTGCAAAATAATGAAAAGATAGATAATGAGACCAAGATTATTAAAAGATTAAGAACCAAGTATATTTCAACATTAACCCTTAATGAATATAATAATCAAAACTATACTCTTACGGTGGCTGCCAAGGTAATCGACTCACCTCAAGATCCACCGTATCCAAGCAAAGAACAATATTGGCTTTTCCAAGCCCTATACTAAGGATGACTTTTCCAAGTCCTAACTAAGACTATACTAAGGTGTTATACTCTCAAGAGAAAGGATTTTAAGTGTTTCAATCTTTTATATTTAATAAACTAACTAGCAAATGAACAAGTAGAACCTATTTATAGTCTAACTTATTACATAACAAAATGACCACAATACCCTTAATGGAAAGGGGTGGTCATGGAGTGTTACTTGGACAAGGCTAAGTAACCAAAATATCCTTAATGAAGGCCCAAAACCGTGAGTCCTCAATCTTCAATGCTCCAAGAAATCTTTCACACGTGGGATTTCTCTTTGGTGTACTCAAATCGGCCCCTCCATGTAGGATCCCATTTCCTTAATGCGACCAAAGATTGATGCGCCACGTACTGACTTCGAATGATGTCATTGAAAGCTAAGGTGGCCATTTGAATTGTATCACTGGGGCATTGCGGACTTGGATCCACTGCTATGAAAGGGGTGCCGCCTGGTCAAATGAACCAGTGGGGTGTGGTGGGTTTATTGCCTGCACACACTATAAATTGCTTCCAAAATTTTGTCTAAGTGTTCATCGTCCATCCGTGCCTTGTGGTGTTATTTTGCCTTCAATTCTAGATTGTTCAAAATTAAAATATCATCAATATTAACTCATCAAGCATCCTATAGTATCAACACCAAGCATTAGAGTTAAACACAATACCACATCAAGAACTATAAGCTTGTGATACCTTGAAAATTTTTTTTGTTAAGATCTCGGATGAAAATGTGTTGAATTCTGTTCTTTATCGTGATTAATAATTTTTTGTGTGGAATTTCTGGATATGTGACCCGTCATCGTGTATAGCATCGAATAAGCTTTCCAACGATATGTGGATCATCCAAAACGGACACTCGAGCAATGAGTTATGATCATTTCGATCTAACCGTGAATAGTGGTGAATAGTAAATATGCAGGAAAAAAATACAGAGGCCTGGCAAATTTTAGGGTCAACTTCAAACGATCATAACTCCTTGTGCCTAATGATCTGGGTGAGCTACTATATATCAATAGAAATCATTGAAAGTCCTCTATTAAATGAAATTGGTTTCATCCAATTTGGCCATCAAAGCAAAAATTTATGGTCGATCTACTTCAGTCTATCAAAACAGTCTACCAACGGACAGATTTGACATTATTTAATTTTTAAGGGTATTTTGGTTATTCCCACTCCAATCCATCCGGGTAAACCATGGATTTAAGTCCATTAAGAGCATTCAATAGCTTATTTTTCTCCAAAATTTCCTAAGTCTCAAACCCCAACCCTACTACTCCAAATTTCATCCTTCTATGTCTCTTGATTGAACCGTAATTTGGGATTCGAGTTGATCATGTTAAGGGCTTTGAGAAGCACCCTTTATTTTTGTGAATAAAGTTCTGAAGTCGGAAGTTTATATTCATCTTCCATTTTTAGGTATGTGGGGCTTTGAACAAGATTATCCTTTAGATCTTGTGCTCGGTATTTTTGTTGAATTACATTGACATGAGATTTTACATGTTTTACCATGAATTGGAAATATGGTTTTATATCTTATATTATTGTCCATGAGCTATGGGATTATGTCATCCGATATATGTATGATGTTGAGATAAAATAATGTCCAAAAAGTATTTGATTATGAGAGTATGATGATTTAATTTGTTAAGACTTGATTTATACTATCATTCTACTATTTCCTTATTATGAATTTATAATTGATATTGGAAATTCTATATCTCTACTATGGGTTGATGTCTCAAGTACCTTTAAAGGAGAGTTGGATGACAAATTGAGAAATGTTGATATTGAAGTTGCAATGAGTCTTGGTATTCTCCGGATGGTTTTGATGAGTTAAATTGTTGAAAATATTATGTATTGAGTCTTCATATCCTTGTCTAAATGTTGAGTCGGTTATGGTTCAATGCATTGATACCTTGTTGATGTTGAGAAAGATTAAAATATTTTAAGCTAAAATGTGTTGAGTTAGGAATCCACAAATTGATATGATTTGATAAATGAGAAAGAGATTTGATTTGGTCTTTATGATAGACCCTTGTGATGTTGTGGTGGATTTTCTAATGCGTTCTGAGCTTTTTGGGGAGTAGTACTTAGCACCGAGAGGAAAATTTGGTATTTTTCCAAACCTATGTGCCATCGTAGGGTTGTTTGATGATGATATTATTGTCCAGAGAGCCCGATTGTGATTATTATAGTTTTAAGGTCGTACTCCCTGGCAAATAGTATGACGCTCCCGCCAACAGGGGTTTCAAACATTGGTATTCCATGTAGCTCACGTGGGGTTATCGGTTATAGAAAACTCCCCTGTCCATAAGTGTCATGTTTATTGAAATACCGAGTCACTTTGAGTTTTGATGTGGTAAGTGAAGTTGCCTATGATGATCTATAATGATTTAGGAGGTTTTTCTCCTACATTTCTTATCTAAGATGTTATGAGTTGCATGATTAAATGTCACTCAATCCAGGTGTGTCATTATGGTCCGTATGTACGTTTTTGTTAAATTTATGATATTATTCATATTTTGCATGCGCCCCCACATACTCAGTACGTATCTTATGCTGACCCACATATTTCTCTATGGGTTACATTCTTACCATGATGTAGGTTCAGGTACTCAGTCGCAGCCGCGATAGTGATATTCGAGTGCCGCATTTACGTTCCTTCAGTGGTGAGTCCTCATGGTTCGAGGACCAAGTTGCTAGTTTTGGTGCTGTTATTTTGTGATCCCTTTGGTCTGTTGAGTCAGTTGGGGATTTGTCCCAATGGCTCATTGATTTTGCTGTATAGAGGCTATGTCAGACTAGTGTATTGTTGGGTTGGTTTGTGTATAGACATTCCATATATGTACAGTCTAATGATATTCCATGCCATGTGCAATGTGATATAATATGTACTTATATATATATCCTTAGCGTAGCGTGTATGTTGTTGTGTTGGAACCCAAGGGTAGTATTTTGGCTTAAAGGGTTAGCTTGAGGCTACGTGTAGCCTAGGGCACCGTGTGGCATCTCGGGATGATTTCGGGGCATTACAAACTTGGTATCAGAGCCTAAGGTTGTGAAGAGTCCTAGGGAGTCTAACAAGCCACGTTACATAGAGTCTTGAGCATCAGTGTGTAGCATGCCATACCTATGATCAAGAGGCTGCGGCGCGTTCTAGGAAAAGTCATTTCTTTCTTTCTACAAGAGCCTATCATGATTACAACTGTTTCTTTCTGCTGTTAATTCATGCATTCTTATGACAGAAAATGCCTCTACGTCGAGCTCGCGGAAACAACAACCAACCTCAACCCGTTGATCCATTACATGAGATGGTATCCCATGCCGAATTTTGGGCAGCTTTTCAGACGCTATCCCAGGCAGTTACCGCCAATACTCAGGCCAACGCTCCACTTCCACAGGAAAATAATTTAGCAGCAGCACGAATTCGTGACTTTATGCGGATGAATTCGCTAGAGTTTCATAGGTCGAGAGCAGGTGAGGACCCGCAGATGTATGTCGATGAAATAAAGAAAATTACACAGATTATGCATGTGACCAAGGTAGAAAGTAGGAGCTGGCTTCTTATCGATTGAAGGATATTGCCTATGACTGGGTGCAGATGTGGAATAAGGGTAGAGAGGAAGATACCGCTCTGGTGACTTGGCAATTGTTCCAAGATGGTTTCTTAGATAAATTCTTTCCTCTTGAGTTACAGAAAGCTAAGATAGAGGAGTTTATGAATTTGAGGCAAGGCTCCATGTCGGTTAAGAAGTATTGTCTTAAGTTTAATCATCTATCGAAGTACGCTCCCAATATGATGGCTGACTCGAGGACTAGTATGAGTAAGTTTCTAACTGGGGTATTGAGTTATGTGGAGAAATAATATAGATCTTCTATGATTAATAGGGAGATTGATCTTCCTAGGTTAATGATTCACACCCAACAGATTGAGTCAGACAAGATAAAGAAAAGAGAAAGAGTAAGAGGGATTAAGAGAGTCAGATCAGAGCAATGAGGTAGTGTCAGACTAGATTCTCCAAAGGGAGTCGCCCTCAGTTTCAGAGACGTCTATTTATACCTGCGCCTTCCTCAGCTAGTGCTCCCATATATCGGGGCAGGCAGGAGATCGAGAATAGGTTGGTACCTTCCAGGTCTCAAGACAGTGTAAGCAATTGGCCTCATCCTTCTTCGTGTGCTAAGTGTGGTAAAGACCATTTTGGGGAGTGTTATATGGGGCAGCGGGGCTGTTTTAGTTGTGGAAAGTTGGGCCACATACTTAGAGATTGCCCGTATGCCGGATAGTGGAGTGGTGATGCCCGTCCCCAAAGTTAGGCTACCAGTGCCCCGCCTCCCGTAGTCCATCCAGTTCCTCCTCAGGGTGCTTCATCTAGTACTACTGGCAGTCAATGCCAGAATCATTTCTATTCTATACCACCTCATCAGGAGCAGGATGACTCTCCCAATGTTGTCTCTGGTATGCTCCGTATTTTCTATTTTGATGTCTATGTGTTGATGGACCCGGTTCGAGCTTTTCTTATGTGACACCTCTGATTGTTGTAAATCTTGAAACAGATCCTGAACTAATTTCTGAGCCTATTTTGGTTTCTACTCTAGTAGGAGAGTCTTTCATTGCTAAGTGGGTGTATAAGAAATGTCCCATTACTCTTTTTCATCGGGTTATGTATATTGATTTGATTGAGTTAGATATGGTTAACTTTGATATCATTTTGGGTATGGATTGGCTTCACTTATACTTTGCGTCTATTGATTGTCGTGCCCTTGTGGTCAAGTTTAAGTTTCCTGATGAACCTATCCTCGAATGGTCCAGGAGTTCTGTGATTCCCAAGGGTCGTTTCATATCCTATCTCAAAGCTGAAAAGTTGATTTCCAAGGGTTGCATCCACAATTTGGTTCGGGTTAAAGGCACTAAGTCTAAAACCGCGACCATTCAGTCAATTAATGTTGTTAATGAGTTTCTTGATATCTTTTTGGAAGATCTCCCTGGAGTACCTCTTGATAGGGAGATAGAGTTCGGGATTGACCTTTTTTTCGATACTCAGCCTATTTCCATTCTTTCGCATTGCATGGCTCTTATGGAACTTAAAGAGTTGAAGGAGCAATTGAAAGATCTTTTAGACAAAAGCTTTATCATACCTAGTGTGTCCCCGTGGGGTGCACCTGTGATGTTTATGCGTAAGAAAGATGGTTCTTGCGGATGTGTATTGATTACTGGCATCTTAATAGGGTTACTATCAAGAATAAATATCTGCTTCCTCGAATTGATAATTTATTTGATCAATTGCAAGGTGCAAGCTACTTTTCGAAGATAGACCTCAGATTCGGTTATCACCAACTTAAGGTTAAGGAATATGATATCCCCAAGATAGCCTTTAGAACCCGTTACGGTCATTTTGAATTTCTAGTGATGTCTTTCAGGTTAACTAATACTCTTCCAGCCATATCTGGATTTATTTATAATAGTGTTCCTTGATGATATTCTTATTTACTCTCGAAGTGAGGGTGATCATGCGGATCATCTCTGAATTGTGTTGGAAACTCTTCGAACTCATCGGTTGTATACTAAGTTCAGTAAGTGTGAGTTCTGGCTGAACTCTGTAGCCTTCTTGGGTCATTTTGTTTCTTTCGAAGGTGTTAGAGTTGATCCTCAAAAGATAGAGGCTATAAAGAGTTAGCCTAGATCTATTTCTCCTTCTGATATCTAAAGTTTCTTGGGTCTAGCTGGTTATTATTATCATTTTGTTGAAGTATTTTCATCTATTGCGTCTCCTATGACCCGTTTGACCCAAAACAAAGTGAAGTTCCTGTGGTCCGAATCTTGCGAGAAGAGTTTTTAGGAGTTGAATACTCGACTAACTTTAGCCCCTGTGTTGACTTTGCCTAACGGTGTTGATGGTTTTATGGTGTATTGCGATGCTTCCAGTGTCAGTTTGGGTTGTGTATTAATGCAAAAGGGTAAGGTTATAGCTTATGCTTCCAGGCAGCTAAAGCCTCATGAGAAGAATTATGCTACCCATGACCTCAAATTAGCTGCTGTGGTTTTTGCTTTGAAAATCTGGAGACATTATTTGTATGGTGTCCATGTCAACATCTTCACAGACCATAAGAGATTGCAGTATGTATTCACCTAAAGGAGTTGAATCTTAGGCAGAGACGATGGTTAGAACTGTTGCAAGATTATGATATGAGAGTGCTGTATCATCCAAGCAAGGCCAATGTAGTAGTAGATGCCCTTAGTCGGAAGTCCACAGGTAGCATAGCACATGTGGAGATTGGTAAGAAGGAGTTGGCTCGTGAGGTACATCGTTTGGATAGATTGGGGGTTAGGTTGTTTGGTGATGCTGAGGGTAGTATAGGAGTACAAAGCGGTTCCAAATCCTCTTTAGTTTCGGAAGTGAAGGAGAAACAAGACAGGGATCCTACCTTGGTCGGGTTAAAAGAGTCAGTTAAAGACCAAAAGGTGGAGGTTTTATCCCAAGGGGGAGATGGCATTTTGAGACTCTGAGAAAGATTATGTGTTCCTGATGTTGATAACTTGAAGCAGAGGATTATGGCAGAAGCACATGGTACGCGATACTCCATCCATCCTGGTGCTACCAAGATGTACCATGATTTGCGGAAAATCTATTGGTGGAACGGTATGAAGAGGAACATAGCAGAATTTGTGGCAAACTGTTCTATGTGTCAACAGGTTAAAATAGAGCATCAAAGGCCAGTGGCGTGATGCAAGAGTTTAGCATTCCTACTTGGAAGTGGGAAGAAGTGAATATGGACTTCATAGTTGGTTTGCCGCCTTCTCGTCGCCATCATGATTCGATTTGGGTTGTCGTAGATCGGCTGGCGAAATCAGCTCATTTCTTGCCTGTGCATTCATCGTATACAACTAAAGATTATGCTAGAATATATATTTGGGAACTCGTCAGACTTCATAGAATCCCTTTGGCTATTATTTCTGACAGAGGTACTCAGTTTACCTCTCAGTTTTGGAAATCTTTCCAGAAGGGTCTTGGTACCCAAATTCATTTAAGTTTTGCTTTCCATCCGCAAACAGATTGTCAGGTCGAGCAGACCATTCAGACTTTAGAAGATATGTTGAGGGCTTGTGTGCTTGATTTTAAAGGTAGTTGGGATGAGCACTTAGCATTAATCGAGTTTGCTTACAATAATAGTTTTCATGCTACTATTGGAATGGCCCTGTTTGAAGCTTTGTATGGTAGAAGGTGTAGATCACCCATTGGTTGGTTTAAAGTTGGTGAGGCTGCCGCGATTGGATCGGATACGGTGTTCGAGGCCATGGAGAAGGTTAAGATAATTCGAGAAAGGTTGAAAACCGCCCAAAGTCGTCAAAAATCATACGTAGATGTAAGGAGGAAAGACCTTGAATTTCATGTTGGTGATTTAGTGTACTTGAAAGTTTCACCCATAAAAGGGGTGAAGAGATTTGGGAAGAAAGGAAAACTAAGTCCCCGTTACATTAGTCCCTATAAGATTGTGGATCGCATTGGGAAGGTAGCGTATAAGGTTGAATTGCCCGCGGAGTTATCTAACGTCCATCCGGTTTTTCATGTTTCTATGCTTAAGAATTCTATTGGTGATTCTGTTGTGATTGATCCTTACAAAAGCTCGGGTATTCAAGATAGTCTTTCATATGAAAAGATTCCGGTTGAGGTTTTTGACTTTCAAGTTCGTAGGCTAAGAAACAAGGAAGTTCCTTTGGTTAAAGTGCTTTGGCGAAATCAATCCGTGGAGAGTGCTACTTGGGAAGCCGAAGCGGATATGCGCGCCAAATATCCCCACCTCTTTCCTACGAATCCTGAGCATGTCAAAGGTATCGTTCTCTTTTAATTTAATCCTTATTGCTATGTTTATCTTGGCTTGTGTGTTTTCTACGATATCCAAAAAAAAAATCTAGAATGGAGTATATGCTTGGGCAAGATGATTTTTCTCTATATACTCATTTTCATAGTATTCTTGACGTACCTATCAACATTTGAGGACGAATGTTTCTACGGGGGAGATGATCTGATGCCTCAGAAAAATTTTCTGTTAAGATCTCGGACGAAAATATGTTAAATTCTATTCTTTATCATGATTAATAATTTTTCTATGTGAAATTTCTGGATATGCGACCTGTCATCGTGTAGAGCATCGAATAAGATTTCCAACAATATGTGGATCATCCAAAACAGACACTCGAGTGATGAGTTATGATCATTCTGATCTAACCGTGAATAGTGGTGAACAGTAAATGTGCAGGAAAAAATACAGAGGCCAGGCGAATTTTAGGGTCAACTTCAAATGATTATAACTCCTTGTACATAATGATCTGGGTGAGCTACTATATATCAACAGAAATTTCTGAAAGTCCTCTTTCCAATGAAATTGGTTTCATCCAATTTGGCCATCGAAGTAAAAAGTTATGGTCGATCTACTTCAGCCTATCAAAACAGTCTACCAAAGGATAGATTTGACATTATTTGATTTTTAAGGGTATTTTGGTCATTCACACTACAATCCATCCAGGTAAACCATGGATTTAAGTCCATTACAATCCATCCAGGTAAACCATGGATTTAAGTCCATTAAGAGCATTCAATAGCTCATTTTTCTCCAAAATTTCCTAAGGCTCAAACTCCAACCCTACTACTCCAAATTTCATCCTTCTTTGTCTCTTGATTGAACCGTAGAAATTTCAAATTGATTTGGGTTTCGAGTTAATCATGTTAAGGGCTTCGAGAAACACCCTTTATTTTCGTGAATAAAGTTCTGGAGTCGGAAGTTCATATTCATCTTCCATTTTTAGGTATGTGGGGCTTTGAACAAGATTATTCTTTCGATCTTGTGCCCGGTATTTTTGTTGAATTACATTGACATGAGATTTTACATGTTTTACCATGAATCGAAAATATGGTTTTATATCTTATATTATTGTCCATGAGCTATGGGATTATGTCATCCGATATGTGTATGATGTTGATATGGAATTATGTCCAAAATGTATTTGATTATGAGAGTATGATGATTTAATTTGTTAAGCCTTGATTTATACTATCATTCCACTATTTCCTTATTATGAATTTATAATTGATAATGGAATTTCTAATCCCTACTATGGGTTGATGTCTCAAGTACCTTTAAATGAGAGTTGGATGGCAAATTGAGAAATGTTGATATTGAAGTTACAATGAGTCTTGATATTCTCCGGATGGTTTTGATGAGTTAAATTGTTGAAAATATTATGTATTGAGTCTTTATATCCTTGTCCAAATGTCGAGTTAGTTATGGTTCAATGCATTGATACCTTTTTGATGTTGAGGAAGATTAAAATGTTTTGAGCTAAAATGTGTTGAGTTAGGAATCCACAAATTCATATGATTTGATAAATGAGAAAGAGATTTGATTCGGTCTTTATGATAGACCCTTGTGATGTTGTTGTGGATTTTCTAATGCGTTCTGAGGTTTTCAGGGAGTAGTACTTAGTACCGAGAGGGAAATTTGGTATTTCCCCAAACCTATGTGCCACCGTAGGGTTGTTTGATGATGATATTATTGGCCAGAGAGCCCGATTGTGATTATTGCAGTTTTAAGGTCGTACTCCCTGGCAAAGAGTGTGACGCTCCCACCAGCGTAGGTTTCAAACGTTGGTATTCCACGTAGCTCACGTGGGGTTGTCGGTTATAGTAAATTCCCCTGTCCATAAGTGTCATGTTTATTGAAATACCGAGTCACTCCAAGTTTTGATGTGGTAAGTGAAGTTGCCTATGATGATCTATAATGATTTATGAGGTTTTTCTCCTACATTTCCTATCTAAGATGTTATGAGTTGCATGATTCAATGTCACTCAATCCAGGTGTGTCATTATGATCCATATGTACGTTTTTGCGAAATTTATGATGTTATTTATATTTTGCATGCGCTCCCACATACTCAGTACGTATGTTGTGCTGACCCACATATTTCTCTATGGGATAAATTCTTACCATGATGTAGGTTCAGGTACTTAGTCGCAGCCGCGACAGTGATATCCGAGTGCCGCATCTACGCTCCTTCAGTGGTGAGTCCTCATGGTTCGAGGACCAAGTTGCTAAATTTGGTGCTGTTATTTTGTGATCCCTTTGGTCTGTTGAGTCAGTTGGGATTTGTCCCAATGGCTTATTAATTTTGCTGTATAGAGGCTATATCAGACTAGTGTATTATAGGGTTGGTTTGTGTATAGACATTCCATATATGTACAGTCTAACGATATTCCATGCCATGTGCGATGTGATATGATATGTACTTATATATATATATATCTTTAGCGTAGTGTGTATGTTGTTTGTTGGAACTCAAGGGTAGTGTTTTGTCTTAAAGGGTTAGCTTGAGGCTACGTGTAGCCTTGGGCACCGTGTGGCATCTTGGGATGATATTTCAGGGCGTTACAAAGCTAGAAACTCAAACGAAGCACAAGTCTCAACCACTTTACGCTTTAACTTATTGTTGACTCTTGGCTCATTCCAATTGAACTTTGCAAATTATAAACAAGTTGTTCCTCTCATAAATCCACAATAATGACATTAGGAACTCATTTCAATCATTAGAAACCCTCGAGATAGACTCGAACAATACCTAGCTCAAGCTAGTAAAACTAGTTTCCTCATCTAAACTCTAAATGAACGATTTGAACCCAAACTTATTTGAAAACACTTCTAAACATTATAATCACCTAATTAAACACTTGAATTCATATTTACATCATCATTAAAACATTAAGCACATGAATTTTCCTCAAAACACGGCTAAATAGGCTAGGATAACTACATTAGGATGCTAAATACACCCCATATCACCACCCCTCACTTAAAGCCTTGTTCATCCTCAAACAACTCTTAACTATTAGCATCATAAGCTGAGGAAACTCTACACTTCTACTACAAGCAATAAACTCAAGTTAGTACTACAGTAAATACACAGAATGCAAGTTTCTACACTAAGCATGTTATGTACACAATTGAGAGTTCAAGAACACTACTTAGAAATATCCTAGCCTCAAGAATTGACTAACCTCGTTGGCAAACTCATGCATATTTTTCAATAAAAGACATCGTATAAATCATCCACATTCATCAAACATGTGCCTTCACCACAAGATAGTTACCCATAAATACTCACATAAATACAATTCATAACACAACGGGTACAAGAATCAAGTTACACTCACTATCAAAAGGAATTCACAAGTTACACAAGATAAACCATATGCTTACCCTTAGTGTAGTACTCAACTAATATCAGAATGATGAAGCTTAGGATCAAATAGGTCTTTAATGATTGTAATATAGGCTAAGGGATGGGTAGGAACTATTTTGGACAATAATAGTGACTATCTTCCCTAAGCGCTTTAATACATCACATTATACAAACAACTAACCTTTTACAACCCATTCACACCACTTCTATCCACCCACATCTTTTTATTTTGACCCAACTTATTAAGGTCATTAACATATGCTTCGGTGGGAGTATGCTATGTACATATCATTCAATTTTACACTTTTTCATACCCATTTTATGCTACGCCCCCTATAATAGCCACCCTCAACTTAAGCGATTCATCTTAGTTGAGGTTAACAATGTCATAGAAGGATCAAGGAAAAAACAGGTTCATTGTAACACAACAGGCTAAAAATGGGAACTTCTTAAGCACAAATTTCTCTAACTCCCAACCACAACACCTAACAATTGTACATACCAATAACTATCACTTTGGGGCTTTAATTTCACCTTTTTCCTACTTGACTTTCCAACTCCTTACTCTAAATTAATTTTACACTAAAGCCCTTAGGAGCTTTGGATAAAATTAAGGTCAATCAAGAAAGGGGATTAGGCTACACATGAGGCTGCTAAAGAAAAGGCTAAAGGCTCAATGGGGGTTTAACTAAGATTATGCACAAGGGTAGGTCAAAAGAAGGTATAAAACAAAGCTATCAAAGAAATGCCTAAATTATCTCCTAAACCCACACTCTTTATTTCGTTTTGCATATACACCAGGCAAGTTCTAGATATCACATGCAATAAGTAATATACAAACACCTCACACACACATGGAACATTATCAACTAGAGTAGGTTCATCATTAATTCTCAACTAAAGAATCACATGAATTCAACATTAAGCAAACAAGTACAAAAGTCATAATCAAGAGCCCAGGAGTCTAAAAAGTAGTAATTCACCCAATTAACATGCTTTAACAACACACTTGCATTATGTAGTCACATATAGCACCAACAGGAATAACCCACTTATTCCTAACACAAAATTTTTAAATTTACCCTAAAAATGGGAATTTCCCCACCCCACACTTAAAAATATACTTTGTCCCCAAAGTATAATTTAAAAGTAAAGATAAAAATACTCCCTAAGGCCTTTAGGCCTAGCTAATAGCATCTTCAAATATTATGAGGGTCTAGGAACCCCACACTTAGTCTTTGCCATGCTCCTTAGCTCAGGTTTTATGGTACTCAGAATCTCCATCAACCTGTGACTCAATAAAATAAAAACTAGTGAAGTAAAAACTAACAACTGAAAAATAAAACCTACCTTAACTTAACTTGGGTTATCTTCCAAGCATCACTTGATTTAGTATTGCGGCATGACCTAACTACGACTTATCCATATTTTTTCACCCTCTTCCTCCTACTTGGAGGCGATCTTCTTATCGTTTCTGACCTCTTGAGTGTGAACTTTTATAGTCAACAATTTTTTCACAAATAGCCTTTTTAGGCTCATCAATCAGCATCATGTCAGGCTCAGGCAATAGAGCCTTGGGCTGCTCAATGAGGATGTCCAAAGAGGTCTTTTATGGAATAGGCTCCTCCACCCCACACTTATCCTCTTCTATCACTATAATCATGCACAAATGTTTGTATTGGGATAGTGTGTTAAGCGGTTTGTACACTTTAAAAACCGCCTCTTCATCATCTACCCTCATTGGGAGAGTGCCCTTTCTCACATCGACCAAAGCTTTTCCCGTCGCCAAGAATGGATGTCCCAAGATGATTGGTACTTTTTCATCTACCTGAAAACCTGAAATAATAAAGTCAGCAGGGATAATAAACTTACCCACCTTGATGAGAACATTCTTTATCACTTTTTTGGGATGGGCTATGATCCCATATGCCAGTTGCAGCAGCACAGAGCTCGGTCTCGGCTTCCCTAAGCCCAAAGTGTTGAACAAGGAGAGGGGAATCAAGTTAATGCTTACCATTAAATCACTAAGTGGATGGACAACCTTGCTGTTGCCAATTTGAATGGGGAGAGTGAACTTCCCAGTGTCTTTAAGCTTTATGGGCATCTTCCGCGTCACCATAGAGCTACACTTCTCAGTAAGTGCTACTGCCTTCATATCCTACAACTTAATTTTATTAGCTACCATATCCCTTAAGTACTTAGCATACTTGGGCATTTGCTATAAAATATCTAAAAGAGGTAAACAAGATGAACCATATGATTGCCCTTAAGTTTAGTACTCCACTAATATCAAAATAATGAAGCTTAGGATCAAATAGGTCTTTAATGGTTGTATTATAGGATAAGGGATGGGTAGGAACTATTTTGGACAATAATAGTAACTATCTTCCCTAATCACTTTAATACATCATATTATACAATCAACTCACCTTTTACAACCCATTCACACTATTTCTATCTACCCATATCTTTTTATTTTGCCCCATCTCATTAAGGTCATTCACATATGCTTTGGTGGGAGTATGATATCTACATATCAATTAATTTTACACTTTTCATACCCACTTTATGCTACTCACCCCTATGATAGCAACCCTCAACTTAAGCGATTCACCTTAGTTGAGGTGCACAATATCAAAGAAGGACTAGGGCTAAAACAGGTTCATTGTAACACAACTAGGCTAAAAATGGGAACTTCTTAAGCACAAATTTCTCTAACTCCCAACCACAACACATAACAATTGCACACACCAATAACTATCACTTTAGGGCTTTAATTTCACCCTTTTCCTACTTGACTTTCTAACTCCTTACTCTCAATTAATTTTACACTTAAGCGCTTAGGACCTTTTGATAAAATTAAGGTCGATAAAGAAAGGGAATTAGGAGACACATGAGGCTGCCAAAGAAAATGCTAAAGGCTCAATGGGGGTTTAACTAAGATTATGCACAAGGGTAGGTCAAAAGAAGGTATAAAACAAAGCTATCAAAGAAATGCATAAATTATCTCCTAAACCCACACTCTTTATTTCATTTTGTATACACACCAGGCAAGTTCTAGACATCACATGCAACAAGAAATATACAATTACCTCACACACACACATGGCACATGCTCAACTAGAGTAGGTTCATCATTAATTCTCAACCAAACAATCACATGAATTCAATATTAAGCCAACAAGTACAAGAGTTATAATCAAGAGCCCAGGAGTCTAAAAAGTAGTAATTCGCCCAATCAACATACTTTTACAACTAAAAAACTTACATGATACAGTCACATATAGCACCAACAGGAACATCCCACTTATTCCTAACACAAAAATTTTAACTTTACCCTAAAAATTAGAATTTTCCTACCCCACACTTAAAAATATACTTTGTCCCCAAAGTATAATTTAAAAGTAAAGATATAAATACTACATAAGGCCTCTAGGCCAAGCTAGTAGCATATTTAAATATCATGAGGGTCTAGGGACCCCAAACTTAGTCTTTGCCATGCTCCTTAACTCAGGTTTTACGGTACTCAGACTTCACATCAACCTGTGACTCAATAAAACAAAAGCAAGTAAAGTAAAAACTAAAAACTAAAAAATAAAACCTACCTTAACTTAACTTGGGTTTCCTCCCAAGCAGCGCATGATTTAGTATTGCGGCATGACCTAACTACGACTTATCCATATTCCTTCATCCTCTTCTTCCTACTTGGAGGCTATTTTCTTATTCATTTCTGACCTCTTGAGTGTGAACTTTCATGGTCAACAATTTTTTCATAAATAGCCCTTTTAGGATCATCAATAAGTATCATGTCATGCTTAGGTAATGGAGCCTTGGGCTACTCAATGAGGATTTCCAAAGAGGTTTTTCATGGAATACGCTCCTCCACCCCATACTTATCCTCTACAATCACTGTAATTATTCATGAAACTTTGTATTGGGATAGTGTGTTAAGCAGTTTGTACACTTTAAAAATCGCCTCTTCATCATCCACCCTTATTGTGAGGTGCCCTCTCTTACATCGATCAAAGATTCTTCCATCACCAAGAATTGATGTACCAAGATGATTTTTAGTTTTCAATCTACCTGAAAATCTAAAATAATAAAGTCAGAAGTAATAATAAACTTACCCACCTTAATGAGAACATTACCTATCGCTCTTTTGGGATGGGATATGATTCTATATGCCAGTTACAGAAGCACAGAGCTTGGTCTCGGCTTTCCTAAGCCCAAAGTATTGAATAAGAAGTGGGGAATCAAGTTGATTCGTGCCCCTAAATCACTAAGTGCATGGACCACTTTGCTATTGCCAATTTGAATGGGGAGAGTGAACTTCCCAGGGTCTTTGATCTTTATGGGCATCTTTTATGTCACCACAGAGCTACACTCCTCTGTAAGTTTAACACCCTGTATTTTGGACTAGAATAAAAACTATCGTTTCTATGCATAGATGATCGAAAAACCATAAATCCTATGAAAATTTGTCATGTTAATCAATTATGTAGTGTGTTAACCTATTTAATCATGAATTGTGATCATAAAGGTCCCCTAACTCAAGGACAAGTTGAAAGCTTTCCTATCATTCAAGTTTGAGTGAGCGTCGAAACTTGGGTCAACTTTAATCGATTGTAAATATTTGTATATAATTAATTAGAGGGCCTACTATATATCAAATGAAAGTTCTTCGAATTATCTTTCCAATGATACCAATTTTGCCTAAATCTAACACCTAAGCAAAAAGTTATGGCCATTTTAGTGACTAAGATAGTAGCACCATGCGATAAGCGTGCGACACACGCCCTATTGCACACACCAAAATTTCAGTTTCTGTTTCCGTATTTTTAAGGAAAAAATAGGTATCTTCCATCCATTATGAAGCTATAACATGGGATTAAACTCCCAAAATACTAAAATATGATTCTTTTCTCTCAAATTCATCAAGAACTCACCCTAGGGTTTCAAACTAAAAACCCAAATCTCTCAAGATTTAACCATAAGTTTTCCTTAATTCTTCAAGTTTCAGAATCCCCATTGTGAGGGCTGCAAGAGGCACCCATCAATCGTACGAATAGCATCCCAAAAGCTAGAGTTCATTCAAAAGCTTCTAATTTAAGGTACACAGAGTTTTTATAAAATCTCATGGGTATGGAAATCTTGATTTTAAGAAAGTGTTTTTCAGATTTATGAATATATTCATGCTTTAGAAGCATTGATGATATTGTTTTGACCTTTAGGCTTTCCTCCAAATTGATTTAAAATTATATATATATATATATATATATTGTAAGCATGTGTTTTAAGGTTGATGATTGAATTGAGAGCATGATTTATGAAAAATCCTTCTCTTGTGATGATTTTCATTTGATTATGATATACTATGAAATCATTTGAATGCATCTTGAAAAGCATGTTATGAAATGTCTTGAATAATGATATATTTGGATTATGATTTTGATTTCAAAAGAGAGAGGGTTGTTTATGTTGATGAATGTTGAATATAATCATATAATGAGAAGGGTTACATGGTTTGTTAAAGATTACATGACCACCACTTGTTTATTGAAAGGATGGAAATTTTGCATAGTTTTGACTTATGTTTTCAGAACAAAAATTCCCTTTGTAAAATTGCATGTTTAGGTGGTCTGAAATATGTTTTAATGAAAGAATCATGGATGATGCATTATGGCTTAGAAATAGGATTTGTAAGTCGTGGTGTGACGATACCAATCAAGATAATGCCATGGTAATTCAGAATAGAATAGAATGCATGTTTAAAGTCAGATTTTTTAGATGTTGAAACTAGAATAATGCATGATTCAGAAGAGGATAAAATTGGACATAAAAAGCGCTTAGGTGGTTCCGTGAAGAAGGCATGAGGTTAGACAACTCATTGCCCAAAATTATGATTTGCCGATTCGGGTATATTATTATACGCTGGCCTAGTGCCCTGTGGCGTATCAGACTCAAACACTCCAACCCTTGTGGCACACTTGGGTTGAGGGCTTCCCCACCAAGTCAATGGCAGATTTTGCAAAGCCTATGGAATATCAGACTTGTAGGAGAGTGCCACCTAACTCTGAAGTAATACAAAGATCAAAATCTGCTTTTGACAGGAAGGTTTTTTTATGTTTTTTCAAGAATGCCCATGTGTTTTGAAAATTATATATTTCATGATATTTATAACTAGCTCTCAACTATTTTATTTATATAAAATCTTTATTTTGGATTGCTCTACATACTAGTACATCTGTATTGACCCCTCTCTCTCCAGGTTCTGTGGCACAGTCTAGGGGTCCTGATAAGCAGTAGATTTCATCAGACAAGAGTGAAAAGTACCAGTTGGTGAGCCTTCTATATTCAGAAAGTTATTATTTATTATAGTTTTGGTCTACTAGGGGCCTTGTCCCAGTTTTCAGACAGTTGTTATTTGATCATGTAGTAGAGATTTTGTAGACGCTTTTCAGATGGTGTTTAGTTGATATTGGATTTTATTCCTCATTGTTAAACTAAATTTAGATTATGACCATGTTTCTGTTATAAATTTTTATTTTTGTATTTCCTATTTATATATGAATAGTGTATATGATTACAAGTTAGAAGGGCTCCCGGACCTTCATAGTTCTGTATGTCCATCACGGCCAGTGCCCTGGTTCGAGTCATGATAAACATGGTATCAAAACATGGTTCATGGTCCCAGGGTGTCTGCAAAATTGCGTCGGGTAGAGTCTTGTTTATGGGTTTGTAGCGCGCCATATGTATAAGTAGGAGGCTACAAGGCATTTAGGAATGTTTTCATTTCTTCATGTTCTAGTTCATGCTATTAATCCAGAATGTTCCTCTTCCATACTCTAATTCGTACTATGGTGTCGCCGATACGAAAATAAAGTTATCCCAATTCTTTCCTTACTTTGATATGTCCAGATATGTCTCGTTATTGGGGTGATTCAAGTATAGAAGTTTAGAGTCTAAATGGTATGGTCCTTTCTGATTGAGCCATATAAGAGTTTGAAAATTTTTTCACGGACTTGAGAAGAGACCGTTAGTGCTTCAGAGTGTATTAATTTTTGTGTGAACTTTGATTCTGATGAAATTATGATTTTCGGCCTGCGGTATTAAGATTATTCTATCTCTTTTCAAAAATTTATGTTGCAAATGTCATGTTTCAGGGGGAATAATGTGTATTAGAATGTTGGAACTGTATTTTCACCTGATTAGTAGTATAAGTTAAAGTTTCTGTGTCATAACCTATTGGTAGTGAGATTAGACCTAGAGGTTGGTGATATAAAGTCATAAAGTTAGAAGTCAGAGTGAGGGTGAATTTTGTGTAAATAAATATTTTATTTGAATAACCAATGTTTGAGGATGATTTACCACTTTATAGTGATAGACTAATATGGTAGCTAGTAGCATGTGTGGATTGTATGGTAGTCTGTGGGGGAAGTGTTTGACTTAGATTTCTATTTATATAAAGTAAGATGTGTATCCTTAGATCATTGAATATTGTGTGTCAATTTTCTATCTCTTGTAATATGTAATCTTGTTATCATAACGTTTTTGAAAAAAAATAAATCAAAGCGTAGTGAAGCCGTGTGGTGCTCTTTCGATTCACTAGAATAGTTTCTTTGTTATTCATTTCATTTTCTTGTTCAAAACACAAGAATCAAAGTCTAGTGAAGCCGTGTGAGGCCTATTTTGATTCACTAGCAACTTGTTCAACTTGTTGTTCTTTTGTTGGTTGAATATATGTATAGTTGAATCCTTTTGCATGATATTGAGTCGGTAATGAAGTGATACATCCTTGTGTGTTAGTTTAGTAGAATGTAGAGAAGGAGTTATTAGTTAAGGTGAATTTTTGTCTGCTTGAAGTATGAAAATGGCTAGATGAGCCAGTAAGTTATAATTATAGACTCATGGTTGTTTGTGGAATTTAAAGTTAGTCTAAATGTACCCTTGGGTAAGTAAGTGTGATATGAGAAAGTCGTATAAGTAGATAAGATTGTATGGGGTTATAATATAAGATTAAGGTTGACCATGTCTATTATGTGACTTTACCCCCGTTGACCTTCTTTTCATTGGTAGTTGTAAACTTGTACTACTTATGAGAAGGTATGTTGTAGATTTTTGAGGTATTTGGATAGAATGTCCCAATTTTATGGACTAGTATATTATATTGCCTTCTTCATTGGTGGTAGATGATTGATGCTAGACTATTGGATTTAATTTAATGTAGGATGTGGATGTAAGAATAGTGGCTTAAGATTAATGATGAATGTTTTATGAGAATTCTGTGTTAGTTTAGGTTGTAAATCATGCTTAGCACTAGACATTAAGTTTGAACAATTGATGTCCATAAAGGTGGATGATGATTTCTTAGTTAATGATACTAGTTATATGGAAGTGATCTAATAGGCTTGAATGGTGTATGCAATAAATTAAGTTTATTTGATTAGTAACAAAGTATGATGTTGTATGTATAAGGTAGAAGTATGCCCAAGGTGATATGGAGTTACGACATTTTCTAAGACTATTACATGTTGCATGTGGCTAGTGGACATAGTAGTACCGTTGAGTTTCTAGGTGGAGAAAGACTAGTAGTATGATTCATCAAAGGCTTGGTGCTATTTATGATTAAGTGTTATAATCTAAGTTTGAATTTTTGAAGGTTGAACCAACTGATATAAAAGTTGAAGCGCTATAGGGTGTGTACTCCGACTATGGGAATACTCACGAGGATTCAAAGTTAGTAAGTGTTCAGGTATTATGTGATTGACTATTGGGGCTATAGAAAGATAGAGTGTATCTCAGAAGGTAGGATTAACAATGTCTTTTCCCCTTCCAGGTGTAGCCATTCGGGTTAAGTTCTATTAATTATGTGTATTGTCGTATTCCATCCCAGAGTTCAGTGAGTATAGTTCAGTTTAGAGTCGAGTAAGGTATCTATCAAACTTAAGATGATGACTTAAAGATAAGGGGGAGATTATAGAACAAGTAACCAAGTTAGGATCTCAAATTCTAGTAGTGATGTTAGTATGATATATAATATCAGAAAGTGAGGGTGAGACTCAACCCATTCTTATCTCAGTATTTTTCCGTGATCCCAATACCTACTCATTCCTTACGTTTCAGTTCCATGATCATAGTTCATGTTCATGTATATATGATAGAGAATCACATACTTTTCCAGTCCTAAAATGAGGAGTTCCAGTTCATTCAGTAGTCGGAATTACATTCCATATGTTATGAACATCAAATTGAGGTCATGCAGTTCATGACTCATGTACTCACGCCTTATAGTGTGCTCAGTTCCCATAATTCATGCTATACTCCTTATGATTGATGAGATTCAGCTTATACTCATGTATTCCCCAATTCAGATCACTTTGATGAATCACTGATGTCGATTTGCTATTTTTTCGGCCTCAGTTAAGTGTCAAGTCTCGTATAATATCCTCCCATGCTTCAAGGTCTTATGTTCTAACCTTTTAGTGACTCCTCCTTATGTGATGATAGTGGTGATGAGTAAATGTTTCTTGTTAATGAAAGATCATAGTATACTTGTTTTAGATAAGGCCATAAGTGTGAAGTAAGTTCTGGGGCCAAGTATTTGATAGATGTGATAGTTAGTGGAAATTTGCATGTGTATGTTCTTAGGGTAGCACGTGGGAGTTATATTAATAGTGGATTAGATAATATGTGAAGTATGTTCTTATAGGTATTTTCCTTGGAGTTCATATGTGGTTATAAAGATAGGCTTGAATGACAAGTTGAGATTTAAGCGGAGGAAAGCAATATGCGCTAGTGAATCCATAGTAAGAGATCAGAGTTAGTCATTGAAGTGTTAAGGCACGATATGCTCAGGGTGTGATCTCTAAAAAAAATATAGATAGAAGATTGAATCATATGGTTTAGACTAGTATTGTGGTGTGGCATACTGTATTTTGTGATTTGAAGTTAGGCTTGATCATGGTGAGAGGACTTATGTTACTTTAGGCATTAGTAGAAAGATTTATTAATGCCCATATAAGAATTCTAAGTTGAATCAAATGAGTATCGTATTTAAAGGGAAAAATATAGTTAAGGGAGTATTCGAGAAGTGCGCTAAGCTTGAAAGTAAGAAGTTTCATTGGCTAAGGCCTGGTAATTCTATCCTAGTTTATGAGTTATATGTTTATATTCCATGCTATAGAGTAGTGTTACTATTGTGATTCCTTAGTTGGGTGTCTTGTGTAACTCATGCCCAAGATTCTTTGTTCTCGAATGCTACTAGAACTTCTTTAGAAAGAGTGTTGAAGAGATACTCCAGTTAAGTATAAGTTTCCAGTATAATTCAGCCAGTATAAGTAGCAGTTCAGTTTAATAGTCAGGCAGACAAGTTACTGTGGTTTTCCACCTTTACACCCAGTCCTGCTATCCGAAGTCCCATGTGTATGACCATCCCAAGAGATAATCTATTCCATCCATGTAAATTGTGAATTCAGTTCAGTCCGAACATCATGTTTCAGATTCAGCTATTTGGTCATGACTCAGTTCATAAGAGTTCAGCGCATAGTCTCAAATCTCTCTAGGCATTTTAGCTCAGACAGTGTAATACCTTTTGTATGATCTAAATCTTGTTATCTCAAGATTCGTACTTACATAAGTTATCACTTCTCAATTTGATACGTATGATTGTATCATGAACACCTCAAGGGAATCCTAAATTCTCAGCATGAATCAACTTCTTAAAGTAAGTAAGGGAAAGTCAACTCAAAATTCAATTTCATGATGGAAATTTAAATGTTTCAGATCAGTATATTCTTTCTTAGAATATATATCATGTCCACGTTATTCCATACCTTTAAGACTTCAACATTCCTACCCATCATTCGGGTACGAATGATCCCAAGGGGGAGATAATGTAACACCCTGCAATTTGGGCTAGAATAAAAACCGCCATTTCTATGCATAGATGATCTAAAAGCCATAAATCCTATGCAAATTTGGCATATTAATTAATTATGTAGTGTGTGAAACTATTTAAGCATGAATTGAGATCATAGATGTCCCCTAACTCAAGGACGATTTGAAAGCTTTCCTATCATTCGAGTTTGAGTGAGCGTCGAAACTTGGGTCAAATTAAATTGACCATAACTTTTTGTATATAATGAATTAGAGGTCCTACTATATATCAAATGAAAGATCTTCGAATTAGCTTCCAAACGATCCTAATTTCTCCTAAATTCGATACTCGATTAAAACGTTATCGCCATTTTAGTGACTGAGACAGTAACATCATGCGATAAGCGTGCGACACACACCCTATCACACGCACCAAAATTTTAGGTTCTATTTCCACATTTTTAAGGGAAAAATGGGTATCTTCCATCCCTTATCCAGCTATAACGTGGGATTAAACTCCCAAAACACCAAAATATAATTCTTTCCTCTCAAATTCATCAAGAACTCACCCTAGGGTTTCAAACTAAAAACCCAAATATCTCAAGATTTAACCCTAGGTTTTTCTTAATTCTTCAAGATTCGGAATCCCCATTGCGAGGTCTCCAAGAGTCACCCATCAATCGTACGTATAGCATCCCAAAAGCAAGAGTTCATTCAAAAGCTTCTAATTTAAGGTACGCGGGGTTTTCCTAAAATCTCATAGGTATGGAAATCTTGATTTTAAGAAAGGGTTTTTCAGATTTATGAATATATTCATGCTTTAGAAGCATTGACGATATTATTTTGGCCTTTAGTCTTTCCCCCAAATTGATTTGAAATTATATATATATTGTAAGCATGTGTTTTAAGGTTGATGATTGAATTGAGAGCATGGTTCATGAAAAATCCCTTTCTTGTGATGATTTTCATTTACTTATGATATACTATGAAATCATTTGAATGCATCTTGAAAAACATGTTATGAAATGTCTTGAATCACGTTATATTTAGATTATGATTTTGATTTCAAAAGAGAGAGGGTTGTTTATGTTGATGAATGTTGAACATTATCAAATAATGAGAAAGGTTGCATGGTTTGTTAAGAATTACATGACCACCACTTGTTTATTGAAAGGATGGAAATTTTGCATAGTTTTGACTTATGTTTTTGAAACATAAATTCCCTTTGTAAAATTGCATGTTTGGGTGGTCTGAACTATGTTTTAATAAAAGAATCATGCATGATGCATTATGGCTCAGAAATAGAACTTGCAAGTCCTGTGTGACGTGATAACAAACTATACAAAATGAACGCCCAACAAAACAAAAGGCCAAGTCCAAAAAATCTCAAGACAAAATGGAAATGAAGAAATAACTAAAACTAAAGCTAAAAAACAAAAAGGAAATGCAAGGAGCAGGTAATGACCATATCAGTAGCTTTTAGAAGAAATGAAAAATGAAGAGACTCTCGAGAAAATTGAAGAAAAGTTGTCTTTTAAGTCTTGAATGAGGGATTGGTGACATTGATCCACTTAAAGGGTCAAACATCATTTGAAAACTTGATTAAGTTAATTGTGGAGTTGATTAATATTTTCAAAACTTTCTAATCTTTTCAAAAATACAAATCAACCCAACCCACACCCCTCTTCAATCCAAATCAATCAGTCTCTCTCCTCTCTCTCTCGACAGCTTCTCTCAACTCTCTCCCAACCAACAGTTCTGCAAAATTCTCCCTTCATTCTCCGGCGAAAAATAGTTGGGCGAGTTTTTTTTTTTACTTTCAACAGTCAATCGATGTGAAGAATTCTCCGATGACAACAATTTCAAGTTCTTCATCGTCCTATTTCTTTTTCGTAGGTAAACATTATGAAGAAACAGAGGAACTTGAGTCAACTACTCTTCTAGTATTGAAATGTGCACTGAATAAAATCCTAATTTCTAGCATTTTTTCTTCTTGTTATCGTACTATTAATTTGAATTTGTTGGTGATTTTTATTCACAATTGATGTTCTTAGTGTGTGTGTGATGTGTTGGTGTTGTTGGATTGATTTGTTGTTTGTCTTGGAAAAAATGGTATTGAAACAGATGAAACATATAATGCAACAAATGAAGACATCTGATGAAACAGATGAAGACAGCTGATGCAACAGATGAAGATATCTGATGCTACAAATATTAATATCTGATACAACAGATTAAAATCTGATGCAACTATGAAAATCGATGCATCAAATAAACAATTTAACAAATCATTCATATGTCGCGACAGACGACTCTTCTGTTTGGAAGAAATCTAAATAATATTGATCCAACAGATAACTCATTTTCCAACAGATGAGTGATATGTTTCAATAGTTCAATGATCTATTTTTATTCTCTTCAAAGGTTTACTCATCATTGCAACATGTCAGTTATATGTTGCAACAGATAAAATACCTGTGCAATAGATCAGTGAGCTATTTTTATTATTTTCAACGGATTACTCATCCGTTGCAACAGGTCATTTATATGTTGCAACAGATAACAAACCTGGTCCAATATATTAGTGATATGTTTTTATAGTTTCCAACAAATTACTTATTCATTGCAACAAATAGGTTATATGTTGCATCAGATAAAATACCTGGTGCAACAGATTAGTGATCTATTTTATGATTTCCAATGGTTTACTCATCTGTTGCAACGGTTAGTCAGATGTTGCATCAGATAACATACCCGGTGCAACAGATTAGTGATCTTTTTATTATTTCTAATGAATTACTAATCTGTTGTAACAGGTCATTTATATGTTGAAACAAATAACAAACCTGGTGCAAAAGATTAGTAGATGAGTGATGTTTCAAGAGTTCATTGATCCAACAGATAACTCATTTTTGAAAGAAATCTAAATAATATTGATCCAACAGATAACTCATTTTCCAATAGATGAGTGATGTTTCAAGAGTTCATTGATCTATTTTTATTCTCTCCAAAGTTTTACTCATCATTGCAACAGGTCAGTTATATATTGCAATAGATAAAATACCCGGTGCAATAGATTAGTGATCTATTTTTATTATTTCCAATGGCTTACTCATCTGTTGCAACAGGTCATTTATATGTTGCAATAGATAACAAACCTGATGCAACAGATTAGTGATATATTTTATGGTTTCCAACGGATTACTCATTCATTGCAATAGGTTGGTTATATATTGTATCAGATAAAATACCTGGAGCAACAGATTAGTGATCTGTTTTATGATTTCCAACGATTTACTCATCTGTTGCAATGGTTCATTAGATGTTGCTTCTTTGTTGTTGATAATACTGGAACAAATGTTGTTGTTTCTTTGTTGTTGATTTTTCTATTTGTTGTTTCTTTGTAGTTTATATTGTTGTTGATGTTGCAACAGACGAAGCAACTGTTGGAACAAATCAATTTAGTCTTGCTTCCAATAGACTCCAAATCTATTGCAATAAACTCCAAATCTGTTATAACAAACTCCAAATCTATTGCAACAGACTCTAAATTTATTGTAACAGACTCCATATCTGTTGCAACAGACTCCACATCTGTTACAACAGACTCCACATCTAATGCAACAGACTCTAAATCTGTTGAACAGATGAATAATGTTCTTTCTGATAAATAATATTATAGATATAAGGAACTGACAGTTGGTCAATCTTTTTCTGACCATCACAAGAGGCTGCAGTAAAGATGGGTTCGGAGGAATAAACTGCATGAAGATGGAACCACTTCATATGTGGGAGGTATGTATTACTGATAATGTTATCATAGAAACACACATAGAGTATACTAATTTTGTGAATGCTGTTTTTACTGATTAGTTATAGATTATTCAAACAAGATACCTGTAATTTTACAGTTAAGTTTGGTAGGTTTGAACTGATAAGGCTGAGGGACCATGAATATGGTTCTGATATCCTATTAAAATTTAATGTCGGTTGTTGCTCAAGTTTATTTGTCAAGCATTGTAAAGGGATCTAGTTTTGGTGTCGTTGTAAAAAAATTCAATAGCAATTGGACTAAATTTTAGGGTGCATTGGACTCTGAGAAGGCCTTCGAAGCCTAGAACTGCATCTAACAAAAATGGAAAACCAATATAGTTATTGCCCTAGCCCAAATTTATATGGTTTGGGTTGCTCGGGGTGATGATTATGCGCCAGTAGGTGCGGTAGGAGAATGCCTTCGAGGGAAAATAGGTGGTTGATGAAAGACTATATCATCTGAGAGCTAATTGAAGAGGTGACATAGGGTAGAAAGTAAGACTTCTAGTGGATCTGACCAATGAAATTATCTAAAAACAACATGAGAAATCTGAATCAAGTGCAAATATGAAAGTGTATCCAGCAATGTAAATTCGTCTGTTGTCTCTCTGAAAGAAAAAAATGCAGATGGACACTTTGCTAGGGAGCTGTGACTAGGTAGCGTGGTTGGGATTATCACCTAGATAGAAAATAGTAGAAGTCCAAGAAAGCATCCTTACGGGCATCGAAGGTTGAAATAATGTACAGTAAGTCTTAAAAACTTATGCCAACAGCAACTGCAGTTAAAGTAAGAAATCTAAGCGAAGACAATAATTTCTAAATTTTAAATTGCATCCCACGCCTTCTTGTTTGTGGTTAAGATTAGGTCCACTGCTATTGACCTGATAGAAATCACAAACGTGATTGAAAAGCAAATTGAGTATCATCACTTCCATAGGAATATGATTGTAATTAATTGTGTTTTATAGCCTTCGCATGCTTTCAACATTTCTTGGAGAAGATCAGTGGCTTTCTCTAGTTTGTGAATTTTGATAATTTTCAAGCTTGCATACAGCTTGCTAATTCTGTATTCAAGCTGGTCGTTGCCGTCTTCAAAGTTGGTCAAGAATTCCTGGAATCTTATGAGCTCGATCAGGAACACCACCTTCAAAGTTGTGGCATTTTAAAAGGCCTTCATAACACTCTCTTCAGAAGTCTTAGAGGATACATAGAGAGTCGTTTTATTTATTTTAGGTTAAAATGTGTTGATGCACACTTAATATGTGGTCTCAACAGTTGAATATCACACTTTTATCGAGCGTTTCTCAATGCAGCTTGCCCAACCAACTTGATAAATTAATAAGGGAGGAGTTACGTACACGCTACTACTCCTCACTTATTAATTTATCAAATTGGTTGAGCAAGCTGCATTGAGCAACACTCGATAAAAGTGTGTTGTTCAACTGTTGGGACTACATCTTGAGTATGCATCAACGCATTTTGACCTAAAACAAACACAATGACCCTTCATGTATCCTTTAAGGCTTCTGAATAAAGTGTTCTGAAGGCCTTCTTTAATGCCACAACTTTGAAGGTAGTGTTCCTGATCGAGCTTACAAGATATTAGAAACTCTTGACCAACTTCAAAGATGGCAACGAAAAGCTTGAATACAGAATCAGCAAGCTGGATGCAAGCTTGAAAATTAGCAAAATTCACAAACTAGAGCAAACCTCTGATCTTCATCAAGAAATGTTGAAAGCATGCTAAGGCTATAAAACCCAATCAATTATAATCATATTTCTATGAAAGTGATGATACTCAATTTGCTTTCCAATCACGTTTGTGGTTCCCATCAGGTCAACAATAGTGGACCTAATCGTAACCACAAATAAGAAGGCATGGGATACAATTTAAAATTCAGAAATTACCGCCTTCGCTTAGATTCCTTACTTTAACTGCAGCTACCGTTGGCGTAAGTTTTCTAAACTTACTGTACATCATTTCAACCCTCGATGCTCGTAAGGCTACTTTCTTGGACTTCTACTATTTTCTATCTAGGTGATAATCCCGACCACGCTACCTAGTTGCAGCTCCCTAGAAAAGTGTCCATCTGCATTATTTTTCTTTCAGAGAGACAACAGACGAATTTACATTGTCGGATACACTTTCATATTTGCACTTGATTTAGATTTCTCATTTTGTTTTGACATAATTTTATCGACCAGATTCGCTAGAAGTCTTACTTTCTATCCTATGACTTCTCTTCAATTAGCTCAGATGATATAGTCTTTCATCAACCACCCATTTTCCCTCAAAGACATTCTCCTACCGCACCTACTGGCATATAATCATCACCCCACGCAACCCAACCATATAAATTTAGGCTAGGGCAATAACTATATTGGTTTTTCGTTCTTGTTTGATACAGTACGAGGCTTCAAAGGTGTTCTCAGAGTCCAATGCACACTTAAAGTTAAGTCCAATCGCTATTGGTTCTCTACAATGACACCAAATATTGATCCCTTCTCAAAACTTGACACATATAAACACGTGCAACAACCTTCAGTAATTCGTAATAGGGTATCTGCACATCTTCATGAGGCCCTCAACCATGTCAATTCGAACCCATCAAACTTTACAATGCAGGATCTTGTTTGAATGATCAGTGCCTAATCGGTTAAAAATTGCATTTACAAAAATATTGTACTTTGTGTGTGTCGTCCCGGTGACCTTAGCAGTAATACTTCTTAACTCATACACATATGATAGTGTATCCATCTACACGTACCTTATTCTTTCTAGCCCATCTATGGCTAAATTGAATAAACAGATGACTAGCAAGTTGCAACCGACGCTACATCTGTTGGAAAAGCAAATTGATATATCCATTTGTTGCAATATATTGTCAATATGTTGTAAGTTGTCTGACAGATGGATTAAATTTTGAAACAGATTACTCATCTGTCAGATTTATTTTAAAGTAATTTTCTTTTCTTTTTGAAATACAATAAAAAGATAAAATGTTGTATTTAGATCCATTTTTTTAATTTATATATTCGAAAAGTCACCAGCTTTATTTAATTAAGGGATATATGAACAGTCGTGGCTTCTTGTTTGACTATTAGTCACCCCTTCCAATTCAATCATTTATAAAAAGGTAAAAAGGTTCCTCCGACCTCCTTTCCTTACTCTCTCTCTCTCACTCGTTCATTCTACTACACTTACAGTACAAATATGGCTGATCCAGATTCGTAAAAAAGATTCATATGGAGTCCTTGCAAGAACTTCAAAGGCAGTGTGATGACCTCCAGAGGGATTTGGTCGACTTCAGAGCAAGGCTGAGGAGGGCGGTCCTGCTGTTGCTGCCGGATGAAAATTATCCAGTTGACAATAATAATAGTAATAATAATAATAATAGTAATGATAATAATAATAGTAATAATAATAATTTGGTTATGTTTTTTCTTTCTTTTAGCGTATGTATTAGTTTGGTTTGGTCGACTCTGAATTTTTAATTCTTATTTAATATTCAATTATCATTCTATTTATTTCATATTCTCAATATTTTGACGGTTGGAGGTAGGGATTGAGCACTCGTGGCAACAGAGGGTGGGTGGTGAAAAGTCATAATACTCCTAAAAATGATTCGTTAATAAATAATAAGGAACTAAATGATATACACAATGTATAAGCGTAAAAGAAAGATTATTTAATTTAAAAAGAAGTCGCATCATTGGATTATATGATGATTGTTAAGGAAAAGGTGAATAGTCATGACTGTGACTTTTTGTCTAAACACATTCAACAAAAAAAAAAAAACACTGCCGATGCATCAAAATCCTCATCTGTTGCGATTGATTAATGAGTTGTTAGAAGAAATAAAAAAAACTCCTAATAATGGTTGCAACAGATGGGTTATTTGATGCAACAGATATACAATCTGTTGCCATAACTCAATAAAAATAATGGTTATTATTTTATTAAAGAAACGGTTATTAAAAATGGTTATTGCCAACAGATATACAATTTTTCTTGGTAATGGAGTACCTGCAAAGAGAATTAGAGCAAATTGACCAAAGCACAGAGTTCAAATATCATCCTAGATGCAAAAAAGTAGGAGTGAAGCATATATGCTTTGCAGATGATTTACTCTTATTTTGCAAGGCTGATAGGACATCTATAAAATTACTTCAGGCTGTTTTTAACAGATTCTCTACTGCTACGGGACTCTAAGCAAACACTAACAAGAGCTCAATATACATGAGTGGGGTCAAACCTGAAGTAAAAAGGAAAATACTAAGCTCTTTAGGATATCAAGAGGGGGAGATACCTTTCAAATACTTAGGAGTTCCGTTATCCTCAAAAAAGCTGACTGTGGCATAATGCATACTAATTGTTGAAAAAATCACTGAAAGAGTGAGGTGTTGGTCCACAAAATTGCTACCCTATGCAGGTAGAACACAGTTGCTCAAGTCAGTCCTATTTGGTGTGCAAACATACTGGGCTCAAATTTTTGTACTTCCTACGAGAATCTTGAAGTTGATCGAATAGGTATGTCGAACTTATCTATAGACTGGATCCATTGCTAGCTCAAAAAAGGCTCTGATTTCTTGGGAAAAGCTCTGTACTCCAAAAGCAGCAGGTGGACAACACATAATAAATATGAAAATATGGAATCAAGCAGCAATCTGAAGATTATTCTGGGTTGAAACTGAGTAAAAAGAATGCTTGTGGATCAAATGATTACATGAATACTATATAAAAGGGTACACTGCAGAAACATGCCCTATTCCTTCAAATGCTACTTGGGTGTTGAGAAAAGTCATAGAGGCCAGAAAACACATAATAGAGATTGCTACTCTGCAAGGAGACCTAGCAACTAGGCTAAAACAAATGGTCATAAATGGGAAGTTCTCCATCAAGAAGATGTATAAAGCTATGCTCCCGAACTATCAAAAGGTAGTCTGGAAGTGCATCTCCTTACACCCAAACATACGCTCGAGACATAAATTTACAACATGGTTGGCGGCATGGAAAAGATTAGTAATAGCTGATAGATTGCAGAGAATAGGTGTTTAAGTTCTGTTGGAATGCAGTTTTTGTAACACGAGCTCAGAGTTAGTAAACCACTTATACTTTGAATGCCCTGTAACCAAGGCACTATGGACAAGACTATTAGCATAGTTGGGTCTACAAAGAACAATTGGGTGCTGGAAAGAAGAGTTGAATTGGGCAAATAGAAAAGCAAAAGGTAAATCTAGACAGTGTGCTATGATCAGCTACACATTTGCAATGATAGTAGCACTCATATGGAGAGAAAAGAACTTGATCAAATTTCAGAAATAAATTTTTAAGCAGGATAAACTATACAGGGAAATTGCCATCCACATTCATATCAAAGGACAAGCACTACGTTCATGGACAGCTACTCTGAGCAAGCTGGATAAATGGCCTTAACTATGGAGCTGAAGGGAGAAGCTGACGTAGTATAAGCTTATATTTTATCTACACTTAGATTGTTTCTTATTAGTAGACAGTAGCTAGATTAGCAAATATGAGAGAAATGGATGGTCTGCATATATATGAACTTGTAATTCAAACTTTTTTTGGCGTGAAATGAAAAGATCGATAGTTTGACCAAAAAAAAATAAGGTGTCTTAAAAGTCATGACTTTTCACAATAATAAAAAAACTCACCAGCCTGATTTAATTAAGTCATTTCCTTTCACAAAAAATAATAAGGAAATAAATGATAAAATACAATTTAAACCGTAAAAATCTCAAAAAAAATATTCTTGTTTTTAAATCCGTTTTATTAATTTATATAATAAAAATGTCAGCAAATTTGGATTAATGATATGATGATAATTTTTTTAAAAAAAATAAGATAAATTATATGTTGCAACAGATCTGATGCAACAGGTTATCTATTGTTGCAACGGATAATATATCTGTTGTTACAGATAATTTATCTGATGCAATAGATATATAATCTGCTGTCACAACTCAGTATAAAAACAGTTCCTGGAAAGAACTAATTATTAATAATAATAAGCTAAAAAGTCATGACTTATCGCAATATTACTTAATTTAATTAAGTCATAATTTTTTACAGTAGTCAAGAATGTCATTAATAAATGGAGGTGAACAGTTACGCCTTTAAATCTGTTTTATTAATTTATATAATTAAAAAGTCAAAAAATTTGGATGTCATGATGATAATTTAAAAAAAAAAAGATATATAGATTATATGTTGCAACAGATATATTATCTGATGCAATAAGTTATCTATTTGTTGCAACAGATGATATATATGTTATCACAGATGAGTTATCTGATTCAACAGATATTAATCTGTTGTCACAACTCAGTATAAAAATGATTCCTGGAAAGTCATGACTTATCGCAATATTACTTAATTTAATTAAGTCATAACTTTTTATAGTAATCAAGAATGTCGTTAATAAATGGAGGTGAATAGTTAATTAAAAAGTCAGACAATTTGGATGTCATGATGATAGTTTTAAAAAAAAGATATATAGATTATATGTTGCAACAGATATATTATCTGATGCAATAGATTATCTATTTGTTGCAAATATCTGTGGTCACATATGAGTTATCTGATGTAACCGATATATCATCTGTTGTTACAACTCAATATAAAAATGGTTCCTGGAAAGAACTAGTTATTAATAACAATAAGCTGAAAAGTCATGACTTATCACAATATTGCTTAATTTAATCAAGTCATAACTTTTCACAGTAAGCAAGAAATGTCATTAATAAATAGAGGTGAACAATTGTGACTTTTTGCCTAACACATTCAAGTTCAATTCTCTATAAATAGGTCCCTCCTGACTCAATCGTTCATTCTACTGCACTCTATTTATTCCTTGCTTTTGTTACACCTTCAACTACTTTCTCTTCAAGGATTTGATAGCTTTTTTCCTATCTCCGGTAAGTTTTCTATATGTCCCTCTTCCTGTCATTTTGCCATTCAATTCGAAATACTTGAACGATCGATTCTTATTTTTTATCTTCACTTTCGCCTAAAAACGGAGGAATATCTCATTAATTATTACTAACCATTCCATTAAATAATTTTGAAATAAATATAGAATGAGATATATATATGATATAGAATCAAATATAGAACTATAATAAAAAAGATTTCAATTTTTGTGTAAATATACGTTGTATTACGTTCGAATTCTTTTTTTTCTTTACTTTTATTTTTACGTGTGTGTTTTGTCAACTTATGCATTTTCTCCATATATGGCTGATCCAGGGTGAGATGTTGCTATTTTATAAGACGCCATGCAGAAACTGCAGAAGGAGGTTCATGACCTACAGTGGAAGTTGACCGCCGTTAGGTTAAGGATGCTGCGGGAGATCCGCAGGCTGAGGAGGGCGCTGCTGCTGCCGGTTGAAGATTGGCCGGCTGGCCATACAAATAATAATGATGATAATAATAATTAAGCATTTTCTTTTCTTTTACCTATGTATTTTTATTTTTTTGGTTTAATAAAAAATTTATGTTCGGTGCATTTGACGTTTTAATTCTTATTTAATTTTCATGCTGTCTATTTTTTTTCTCAATAAATGACATGTCTATAATTAAGGAATAATTTGAATCCAGTATCAATTGCAAAAGATCGACATATGAGTTATTTGTTGGGTTTGTAATAGGAGTTGTATTTTATTGTTCGAAACAGATTATTCATGTGTTGCAACAAAATAATTATCTGTTGCAATAGATTAATTGTCTGGTGCAACAAATTACTTGTCTGTTGCAACAGAACTAATCTGGTGCAATAGATTGATAATCTGTTGCACCAGATTAGTAATTTGGTACAACAAATTATTAATCTGTTAAAATAAACAACTAATCTGTTGCAACAGAATACCCATTTATGTGATTCATATTACGGGAACCTAGAACCATAATCATGAGTCTAACATGTGTCTACTGTTGCAACAGAACATTTATCTAGTGCCACAGATGATGGATTTGTTTAAACAGATTGCTCTTATGTTGCATTTATGTTCGCGTGCTAGCTATTGTTGCAAAAATAGCCCACTAGCAGTTACCCAGATGACAAATTCAACTAAAAAATATAATTTGACTTACCAAAGTCTCCTCTTAAAGTAAATGCCAAAGTTGAAAGTGATGTACGAAACAAAATTTAACCTAAGACATTGATCAAAGAGCAGCAGTTGCGGTAACAACAACAACAATGGTCAACAAGAAGAATATGAAAATGATAATGAAGTATAAGATGATGATAATGAATCAGAAGATGATGAATAAAACAGCAACAACAAGGAGCAACAAATATCGCAAAAAGAGAGAATATAATATCGGATGAGGAGAGAGAAAAATACACCTTTTTTTTTCCCTCATTTCCGTTATATTAACTAACATTTGAATTAAAGTATAAATTTAAAAAATTATAAGTTATTTTAAAATTTCTCAAATTTTCTTAATCCATAATCAATTAATTATGACCTCCACTCAAGTACTCCCATTTTAAAACTTTTAAGTCCAAAACCCCGAGACTCTCTTTCACCATCAACGAAATTAACATCTGTCACTTGAGACATCAGACATCAAAATAAAGGTGATGAAGTGCACTAATGTGAGTCTATCTACATTAACCTCTGACCATTTAGATTCTTTTGAGCTACTAAACTCAGTTATAGACTGTTGACAAGTTTTGGTAGATTCCACTCAAGACACCCCAATGCTCTCACCAGATGCTGTGAGATCTGTCCCAAATGAAGACTTCTTCAACTTGTTCGAGGATAGCATGAGCTATTACGCCCTCAGGTAAGATCCGTAATCAAGATTTTCTAGGAATAGAACTATAGAAACACAAATTAGAAAATCTTTTGGTAAAATCAACTTTTCCTTCAGTGGGTTGAACCTTCAAGAAGATTGATGCCACCGCTAGAAAATCTACTCAATTATACCTTTATATTTTTGGATGTGTTGAATTTGCGATAAACTTATGACATCTTGAATCGTTGTAAACTGTATCAATTGGCTTGATGTTTTTACCATTGAAATTGTGAACTTTATTTCTAGATGTATGTTGTTTGCTCTACTGTTGCCTTTTTACTTTGATTGTGAAATGGTCTAGTCTGGTTCTCTTTCTTGCAAACACAAATTAGGCATCTGAATTTTGTCTGCATGGATAATTCTTCTTGTTTCTATTGGTAGATCTTCTTCATTATGAAAGTGAATAGTACTTGCAAAATCATCAAACTTGTTAGTTAAATAGTCGGCTAGTTGATTTCCTTCCCTTAGTACATGTGAGACACACACTTCGCCCTTTTTCTTCCACTCCATAATTATTTGTGCAATCATACTGATAGACCAAGGACTACCTCATTCCCCTTCTATCACTTTTTTCATTATCAGGGAGTCTGTTTCAATAATCAGAGGCATCATATGGTGTGTCACATAATACTCAATAGCATCTAGAATAGCCATAGCTTCTGCTTGGAGGCTAGTAGTGTTGGATATTCTTGTTATCCTTGCATAATTGAGGTCGCCACTCCAATCTCTAATGCAAAATGCTATTGAACTAGGTCCAGGGTTATCTTTAGATGAAGCATCAGTGTTATATTTAAAAGTACCCTTTAAGGACAACTGCTAGTTTATAAACTTGCATTGTATTTGTTGCATATATGTCTCCAGTTTTAGAATTAAATAGCCCAATTATTAGGAATATCTGTGATCTAAGGAATTTGATCTTCGGAAGAAGATACAAATTTTGATTGATGTCATAAATCACTTTATTCCTTGACATTGTTCCCCCATGAACTAACTTGCTCCTCCTCTTCCATAATTGCCATAATATCACTGCTGTGCAGCTTGATATATCGATTTCAAGTTAGGTGCACAATCTTTTTTCCACCATTGTGATTGCCTGATTTACTTGTATGAACGAACCTTGTGCTCCTGCTATCCCTGTAAAACATTCCAAATATCTCTAGCAAAATCTCCATTCAGGAAAAAGTGAATTAGGTTTTCCTGATGAGGTTGTTCATAACACCTATATCTTGAGACAATATTGATCATCATCGAAGCTAGAACATCATCAACAAGTAGTTTCTTCTTCCACACCCTCCATAAGAAAAAAGAGATTTTATAAGGTAATCCAACTGTCCATATCTTGTGAAAAAACCCCTGTGTCTCTTCCCTTTGCCTACATATTTCCCAAGAGGACTTAACAGTAAAATTTCCATTGCTTATGCCTAGAAACCATGGTTTATCACAAGCTATATTTTTCCCTTTCTTGGGCAATTCTGTCATGATATGCTCAACCAGATAAGATGGTAAGTTATGCCTGAGCAAATTTTTATTCCACAAAACTTCCTTCATGAAATGATTTACCTCTTCAAATCTCAAGTCTCTTTGATTTGAGGGCATGAGATGAATCAGAGGATCCAACCTAGTCCAGTTGTCAAACCAAAAGTTTGCATTACCATTTCTAGGTTCCCACCAAATATTGGATTCTATTTCATCCCTAACCTCCAACATTTTCTTCGAAAGTTATGACCCCCCTTTCCAGTTCACCATTGTTAGTACTTTTTACAATATTTTATTTCACATGAAATTTTTTCACATTATTGTTGTAGTTCTGAACTTTCACCAAAATTTGGCAAAAAAGAATTTGAAAACATCAAATAAAGACCTGAAGCCTATGCCCCCTTCCTGTTTAGAAAGGTAGATTTTCAACCATGTTGACCAGTGCTTACTTCTCCCTTCTTCCTTGTTGATCCAGTAAAATCTAGAAAAGATTTTATGAATTTCATTTAAAGTGTACTTAGTAGGTGCCATTACAGACAACAGATAAATTGGCATACTCTGAAGCACATTGTTAATCAATACAGCTTTACCTTCAAATGACAAAAGTTTTTTGTTCCAATTTTGTAGCCTATCTTTGATATTCTTGATTAGATCATTATAATATACTTTCTTCTTTCTAGCATGAAAAATGGGACAACCCAGATAGTTAAAAGGAAAAACACCTCTTTTAAATCAGTGATGTCAGCTACCTCCTAAAGCAAAACCTCTTGAATCTTCTAATACATATAGAAAGAAGATTTCTCTGTATTTATTAACTAACCGGACACCTTCTCATACCCATGTAAAACCTCTTTAATCATTCCTAACAAACTTGTTTCTGCAGAGGTGAAAATAATTGTGTCATCTGCATAAGTTAGGTGATTAATTTTGGTACTCCACTTAAGCATATCAAATCCTTGGTAATTCGCTGACTCCGTCAGAGAATTCAAAGCTCTAGACAAAACTTCAGCTAAAATGATAAAAAGGACTAGAGATAAAGGATCTCCTTGCCTCACTCCCTTGGTTGAATGAAAAAATCCTTGAGTTTGCTCGTTCAACAAAATAGAATACCAGTTGTTAGCTAGTAATCTCCAAATCATGTCAATAAAAATTTCATCAAATCCCAATTTTCTCAAAACTTTACAAAGGTACAGCCAAGAAACTCTATCATAAGCTTTGGACATATCCAGCTTTATTACAATATTATTTGGCTTTCCTCTCTTCCTTAGGTCAGTGATGATTTCCTGTGTCAGTAGTACATTCTCTATTATGCTTTTTCTTTCACAAAATCTGATTGATTGGGAGAAATAATTAGAGACAGTACATCTTCTAATCTATCATGTACCACTCTAGAAATAACTTTATCAATAAAATTACTCGAGCTTATAGGTATCAAATCTGCAAATATCTGGATGGTAGTCTTTTTTGGTAATAGCACCAGATTTGTATGAGTAATAGATTTTGAAAGAGTGTTTCCTGCAAAAAAAAAAAAGCTTCAACTAGCGTAAATACATCTCCTCCCACTATATCCCAATATTTTTGATAGAATAAACCTATTAGTCCATCTGGACGACTAGTACGAAACCCTGTAGATTAAAAACAGCCTTCTTTTCTTCCTCCAACTCTGGCTTCCTGCACATCAACTCATTGTGTTCTCTACTAATTAATTCTGGCACATGATTAATAATTGAGAAATCATTAGCCTCCTCCTCTTGAGTGAATTGCTTCTGATAAAATCGATAGCCTCATTAGCTTCATGTCCCTCATCTTGTAACTACTGCCCTTCTTCATTCTGAATACTTTTGATTGCAACCTCTTTCTCTTGCCCATAACTAGATTGCGAAATGAACTAATATTTTTGTCACCTTCCTGAGTATCAAGTAATACTGGCTTTTTGCCTCCAAAATTCTTCCTCATAGTGCCAGTATTTTTTGAGTTCAGCTTGAGCCTGGTGCATAACCATCCTATTCTCAGCATCAAGAACATCATTAAACAACTGCTTCTTAATCTTTTTTGTCTCTTCTCTGATTAGTATATACTTGAAAATATCACCATATGTTTCCTTTCTCCAAATAGTCAGTGCTTTTTTGAACCTTCTGATTAAACTGGTAAAAACAATTGCCCTCATTATCTGCAGTCTAGTTTTGTCTCACTACCCCCATAAAGCCTTCATTATCTGCACAAAACTTCAAAAAATTTAAAAGGTTTATGGAAAATTTTACCTTTATTCGTCATAGTAATCAATAATGAAGCATGATCTAAACTTGTTCTGCATAAGTGTTCCATTTCCATTCCTTCAAACCATTGCCAGAGTTTATTGATGACAACTCTATCAAGTCTTTTAAAAATGAAATCTTCCCCTACTCTACCATTCCACCATGTAAAAGGGTTACCTGTGTAATTCACCTCTTGCCGCTCACATGAGTTGATGCAAAACAGCAAAATCTTCCCCTTCTTGGGGGAGAACAGAAAAACCTCCTAGTTTCTCCTTTTCATTTAAAATAATATTGAAATCTCCTTCCACAAACCATGGTAGCTCCATGTTATTAGATAATTGATAAATATTGTCCCACAAAGTTAACCTTGCCCTCTCAATGCATTGAGCATATACAATAGAGGTATAACATTGCTTATTTGAATCCCGTAACAAAAGCTTTAAAGTAATTTGTTGGCCTGTATCCATAGCCGCTTCAACGTCCACATTATATTCTACAAAGTACTAGATTTTCACATTGCAATTACTACCTTTATTTTTCATTCCTTGTCTCCTTTTGTATTTGTTAATTTGAGTTAGTCTTTGAATAGGCTACAATAGTGCAATCAATGTAAACTTATGATGCCTATAAGGCATTTGTACCCTATGAAAAGCTTGATGTGTTCTCACTGATTTGATATTTCAAAAAATGACTTTAATCATCACATGCTATTAAATTTAGTGTCAACACTTCTGGCCAGTCTCACATTAGACTGTTGCAGTTCTGTATTTCCTTCTTTACTACCTCTTTTGCCTCCTTTTTGTTTGGGAGAATTATTTGAACTACGTCCTCCTTTTTTTTAATTTTTCCTTTTCTACCTCTTCTTCTCTTGAAGAATGAGTAACAATTCCTTACAACTTCCTATTAGGATATTTTGTCGTTTGAATATCATTACTTTCAAGTGGAACCCTGGCTTCATCATTTGTTATGGCTGCATGCTCCTTTTTTTGGTGGATAATATTCAACCAAATTCTCATATGATTGCAAATCTTTAATAGTTGTAACAATATCTGGTGCTAATATAATAGCATTAAAAGATTTTGTGCCCATTTTCTTCCCTTCACATAAGCTATTATACGATCCCACTTCTTCATCCTCTATCCCATCCTCCTATTCTACCCTATCTCTCCACTTCCTAGATCTTTGTTGGGATGATTTTTCAAAAACTCCTTCCACCCAAGCCCTTGTCCTCTCACCTTTTCCTCCATTGTTGCTACTGTTGCAGTCACTTTTCTTCCGTGGTGCGTTGAATGTCTACTTATTGAACTTCTTTTCTTGCATCTTTATTTTGTAGCTCCTGTGTATTATCATTATCACCAAAGCTATCCATCTTCACATGTTGCTTATCGGAAAGTTCTCCTATGTCTTGATTATCTTTTCTTTCTCCCTGTTCACGATTCAAGTCTGTCAATGTATCAAATTTAATTTTGGTTGCAATTTTCTAATCATCATCAGATTTGTTGTACATTGCCTTCATGTTATTATGTTTTATGTCTTGTATGATATTTTCTTTTTCTTTCCAAACCTGTAGATCACCAACTATTTTGCCGCTTATCTGTCTCCTTGGAAGAAATGTTTTGGACTTCTTTTGTTTCTGAGGTGATCTCTCTACTAGAGATTGTGTGCCTTCATCATTGTTGCCTTGCATTTGTTGTCTTAGTTCCGGTTGTAACATTCTACAATACTTGTGTTATGTCCTTGAAAATTACAATTGGTACAAATTTAAGGAGCAGATCATATTGTATCTTGATAGTTTCTGTGCTCTCACTTCCTGATTTATCATCTTTGATTTTCATTTTCATCGAATGAAGGAGCGTAGATAATAGGTCGACCTAAACCTTGACCCTAGCATAATTAGGTCTGGTTTTATTGGGTGGCCATATCTAATTGCAATGACTTTCCTACGCTAAAGCTATTGTAAAAAGTGTGTTTTTAACAGAAAAGGTAAGCAGTAGAATAGGGAATGAAATCCATGTCATAGCTTGCGTAGTTTCCTTATTCACCTTGAACTTTGCATCATAAATCAAAGAACACATCTGAAAATCTTGGTCATTCTTGTCCTTGATATAATACGAGGTTCTAGACATCACATTAACGAAATCTTCTACTAGGACACATCTAATAAGAATATGTTTATTTCGCAATACTCTATGCGACAGTCAGCTTTGATACTACACTGTGAAGGAACTGCTTTCCTTAGATCTTCAATGCTAGGCCAATTGAAAGAGAATTTTCCAATAATAGAATATTGGAGATGTTCTATAATGTTCATGCGATTGACCTCAGCTTGAGTTCACGTTACCATTGGTACTCCATTATCATATTCAATGTTAAAAAGTGCACCAAAATATTTCTTTGGGGATGCTTCATCTTTTTGGATTTTGTTAGCGCTAGTATTGTACGTGGAAGGCTCATGAATGTTCTTGGAAGGGAGAGGTGGGAATTGAAAAAGGGTTAGTAGGTTTTGGTAAGCCATTGGAGCCAGTAGGCCAGTTGCCAGAATTGGTTGATTGGTCATTGTGAGAATTAGGTCAAAAGTTTAGGATGAGAGAAAAGAGAGCCATTGAGTTGACGTTCTTTCACAAGGGCAGCAACCCTATTGATAACTCTCAACCCACTTCATGATTAATGGGTAAGGCGATTTTTGTCAAGTTATTAACCTAATGTTAGTTTGGGTCAAATCCTCAAGGAGTGGAATTAGTCTCCAAATCCTATGGTTGTTAATAGCTACTAAATAGATACCCGTAATGTAAACAAAATGAAATACATGAACTAAAATGGGGGTGGGGTGGGGTGGAAAGTTGTTTTGCCAAAATCTAATCAAACTACCAATTCAAGGCAACAAATATGGATAAGATTTAATATGAGACAAGTCTTAGGGGTCATGACCCGAACCAGGGCCTGGCCGTGACGGGTATCTCAAGTCCAATAAGGACTAGAGACTACCCCCAAATACCCAAACCACCGTCTATACCGTACACCCCTTGCCGGATGAATTCTGAACATATAACAAGATAAGAAAATTCAATCTTAAAGACATTATACTAGTCTAACCAAACCAAATCATACCACCCATGTCCACAGTAGTCCAAACAAAGCCTCTACCAAATGAGTACCAATAAAAAGTTGGGGCATGCCCCCGACTCTGACAATGACAATGTGAACTCTTCATTTCTAAATTATGGAAAGAAACGGATGAAATGACTAAGTCTTTCGGAGAAATGGAAGCTCACCACTTCACCATCAAAGACTAACGAACTGGACTGATCCACCTAACTCTGCGCAGGGAAAGTAAAAATTGCTCCGGCACCTACATCGCGTGGGGATGCAGCGCTCGGAGACGGTTAGTGGGGTGAACATTAGCATGTACTTAAAGATAAAGATAAAGTAATGCCATCAATTCAAAATCAAGTCAAACCATTGTACATAACCATATGCAATTATATATATATATAATGCCGGTATAGGGAACAAGTTTAATCATGAAGGGAAACTTTATCCTGGACTATGTAGCTCAACCGTCATAATAGGCACTCACGGGCTATATGGGTATAGCTCCCCCTGTTGAAAGGGCCCCGGTGCGTGTTAGCCACACGTTCCAGATAAAATCTGAGGGAAAGCTAAGCCATCTAGGCAATTATCCATCCCAACATATATCAAGTGTGACTCATGCACACAGGTCATCAAGACCAAAACTTATGTCGGTAAACACGAGTTCCCAGTACAAGTCATGCAAGACCCACACCTTCTCAACATTGCTATATAATTCCCATTAAGCTAATTTAAAACAAGCTGCACATAATTTCAATTATTGATCAATGAACCAACTGTTAAGTCATACAGGGGTATCGCCATACCCTTCACTTGCAAGTTTAACTCTATGCCATAACAATCATGTTTAACTTGGGGGAACGCCACACCCCATTTTAGTTCATAAAATCAATTTGGAGGAATACCTCGACCTCCTTTAGTTCATTAAAGCCATAGTTTGTAAAAACATAGTTCCATAAGGTTCAATTCAACATCATAATGCCACAATTCAATTCCCATATTTCTTATAACTGAAAACCAGTTTCACCATACAGGGTTGGGGTCATGGACGGTTGAAGAGTCGCAAGTTTAAGAAATCACAATTTATAAGTTCATTCACAATACCCATGCACCCACATGTTCAAAACCATATTTAAAGCGTGAATAATCACAATTAAACCATAGGAAAACATCATTCAACCACAAGCATTCAAAACCCCCCAATCTTTGTTTCAAAACCATAACAATACCATAAAAGTTATACCTTAAAACATGTGCTTTTTAATAAAATAACAATGAGGGAAGAGTAACATGCCTTAATCACCAAGAAGTACGTAGAGAAATTATCCTTGAAAGTCCCAACTGAATAGCTTCATGAAAACCCTAAGTGTTCTTGACCCTTGAGGATTTAGGAGTATTCTAAGAGATTATTTGATGTGTTTATGATAGCTAATAATGTCCTAAAGAAGTTATAAGACGTGGGTTTTAAGTTGGGAAAGAGGGGAAATGTCTAGAATGTCCTCAACTTAAAAGATGAAAAAAGTCGCCTTTAGTTATGAGTCAACCCCTTGACTCGTAACCATACCTTAACCAAAATAGTGATTAGGGCCCTCATAAACTGCCTACCTTACGACTCTGCCAACCCACTCATAATGAGATCTTACGACTCGTAAGGTCTAGTCATAAGCTACGCAAAACCCAAATTAATTAAACACTGGACATCATATGATTTGAACCTACAACTCGTAACATATCCTCACGTCTCATAGTAAGCCACTTATACTCAGAGCAGAAATTTGCCACTAAGTTTTGAATTTGGTTATGACCAGGGTCCTATGACCCGTAACCACATCTCACAACTTATCACCACGAGTCGTGACCAAGAGAGTGAGCCCTAAGCACAAGAATTTTTCAAGGGCTAAAAATTTGGGGCGTTACATTCTCCCTAACTTGGATCATTCATCTTCGAATGATGGGTCAAGGCAACATAAGCACGATTGGACTCCATAGACCTTTACTTTTACCTTTAACCAAGTTAGAAAACGAAGATGCCAAGGAAATCACCCTTTCTTTTAACAAAGTTAGAAAATAAAGATGGTAAGAATAACATATTCCTTGGGCACGATTTTCGGAATGGGAAACAAGAACTGATACTTGGACTTCATGTCCTCTTCAGCTTCCCAAGTGGCCTCTTCAACTTTGTGGTTCCTCTAAAGAACCTTTACTGAAACCACATCCTTCGTCCGCAACCAATGAACTTGTCGATCCAAGATTTCAATTGGACTTTCTCATAAGACAAGGAGTCCAAAATACCCAACCCCTCCAAAGGGACAATCGACAAAGGATCACCCACGCACCTTCTTAATATCGAGAAATGAAATACCGGATGAATGAAGAGCTCAACTAGAAGGCAACTCTAACTCATACACAACACTACCAACCCTCTTCAAAACCAAGTACGGACCAACATAATGAGGACTAAGCTTTCCTTTTTTACTAAATCGCATCACCCCTTCATAGGAGACACCTTTAAGAACACCCAATCACTAAACTCAAACTCTAACTCCCTACGCCTCACATCTGCATAGGACTTTTGGCGACTTTGAGCGGTTTATCCAGAATCATCTTCACTTTCTCCATGGCTGGTAAACTAAGTCAGGACCAAACAACTCATTTTCACCAACTTCATACCATCCAACAAGAGAATGACACTTCCTGTCATACTAAGGGTGTTAAGTGGGCCGAGCCGGGTCAACTCGAAACCGGCCCGTGAATTTTATTCGATTTGTGGGCCGGTTCGGATTCGAGCCTAGTTAAACGGGCTGGTCCGATTCTGGGCCCAACAGTAAAAAATTTTAAAACAACCCTGAATCGGCCCACTTAACCCAACCCAGTCCAACCCACCTAAACCCGATCAAAATCGATTAAAAATCCGGTCGAAAACCAAAAAATAAAAGTTTTTTCTCCAATAAACACTATATATACCCATCTATATACATTTTCAATACGTTAAACAATAGATATATACTATATGTATAGTATATACTACATTACTATTTAAAAGATATATACATATAATACATATACACAATTACACATGTAATATATATGTACCATAGAAGATATATACACATATATACGTACCATTCAATATATACATACTACTTTAAATAAAATATACTACAATATATATACTACAATATATACACACACTATATACATAGTTATATACTAATTTATAAAACATATACACTTGTATACGTTAAATATATACTACTTTAGAAAATATACACATATATACACACCATTCAATATATATGTACACATATAAAATATATAGTGTATATGTATACACATGTACACATTAATTATATACGTCTATAGAAGATGTATACACATATATACGTACCATTCAATATAGACATACTACTTTAAATAAAATATACTACAATATATACACACACTATATATATAGTTATATACTAATTTATAAAACATATACACATATATGCGTTAAATATATACGTCCATAGAAGATATATACACATATATACGTACCATTTCAATATATACATTCTACTTACATTCTACTTTAAATAAATATACTACAATATATACACATTATATATATAGTTATATACTAATCTATAAAATATATACACATGTATACGTTAAATATATACGTCTATAGAAGATATATACACATATATACGTACCCTTCAATATATGCATTCTACTTAAAAAAAATATACTACAATATATACACACGTTCATAGAAGATATATACACATATATACGTACCATTCAATAAATACATACTACTTTAAATAAAATATACTACAATATATACACACACTATATATATAGTTATATACAAATTTATAAAACATATACACATGTATACAACAACAACAACAAACCCAGTATATTCCCACATAGTGGGGTCTGGGGAGGGTAGAGTGTACGCAGTCCATACCACTACCTCTAACGAGGTAGAGAGGCTGTTTCCGATAGATCCCCGGCTCAAGAAAATGAAACAGATATAGAAGACCAAAAAAAAAATCTCTTGATCAGAAATACTCTCCCCCACCCCCCATAAGGGGGAATGGCCAAGAAAATACATACAGAAATGATCTCTGTATGTTAGCATCATACCATTTAAATTGGAAATCGAAAGAAAGGACGAATTCAAAAATATATTTTAACCTTTGGAACATCAAAAACATGTATATGCTCCTAGATTGTTCCAGCTCAAAATGGAGGGAAAATGTCATGGTATTTTTGCTTAATAGTATCACAAACGTTTTCTATGTTTTTCTCCGGTCGAAAGTTTCTTTGCTCCTACAAGTGTACTTAGGGAGACTTCAATGTGACTATTCGTGCTAAATGCAGATCAGATTTGTCTCTCCAAGACGGATACAATTTGGATTCAAAGAGAAAAGGCAAAAACAAAATAACAAACAGCCTGGAGAAACTTTTGTACCTTCCACTTTCAGGGGCAGTTTTCAGGAAGCTTTCAGTATCCACTTCCGGTTTCAAGAAGTATCTTCCTGGAGCTTGGTATACAGCAATCTGCCCCCAGAAATCAATGTATGGAGTGTTATAACTATTGTGTTACGGACACTTACCAGAATTATAGAAACAGCATGTACCATTTACCTTTTTCATAATGGGCTCAATTTGCTTGGCTGAGTTTGGGAACGTGTCTCCAACAGCTTTCTCCACTGCCTAAGAACCCACAAGATATTAAAAGGGGAAAAGGGATGAATCTGATGCAGTATCGAGATATACTTTAGAATATACCAAGTACTCCATGTCAAGAAAAGAGCAATAAACCAAAGGGAAAAGGACATCTTTGCTCTGAACTTACACTTCCACCTCTTACAGCACATCGCTAGCTAAATTAAGAAAGGTCCAATTACTGTTCACACTTACCTTAAGACTAATATCCTTGGACTGGTTCTCCATAAGTAAGGATATCAACATGCTACGCAGATCATTAGACGTTGCGCCTTACTTTATCCTGTGAAGAACATGATGTCGCCTTGCTAGGAATTTCTTTGTTGGAACTAGTAGACTTAGTCATTGCTTGAGTGGGTATCACATTCAAGAGATTGACATTGCCAAATGGAGATGTTGGAGCGCCAGATGATTCAGGTGGAGAAGATAAAGGTGAAGCAGAAGGCTTTCCCTTTGATTGAGTTGCTGCGGACGGGCCAGATTTGTAAGAAGCTCCGTAAGATCCCCCTGCAATCCATTAAGTTAAATGAAAAGACAGGAAACATAAACAACTAAAATAATGAAGTTATACTCTTTCCAACACCTGGACATGAAATAACACTGACTGGACTACAAGCAGAAAACATAAGAAACCTCTAGACTTCAGTTCTGAAATTACCTGGAGGTGGCTCTGGCTTCCGTTTTTTAAAAGGCTGCTCTTTCTTTTCCTTGAAACCCATCCTCCACGGATTAGCTTCAGCTGCAGCCATTGCCTTCGCCTGACTCTTCATAGATGGATTGCCATGGTCCAAAACAATGGTTCTGTTAGATGCAAAAATATCACCATACACGAAGAATGAGGATATCAAATACCAGTTAAGATGCAAGTAACTGTAGAAACTTTTTATTTAACTAGAAAGGAAATTTTCCAAAAAATCAGAAAAGCCTCAACACATTTTTCTTCAGCATTTCACAATCAATAACAATATTGTTGAAGGCTCACTTGAGGCACACATAAGCCCTCAAGCTAGGTGCAATACACATATACACATGTATACGTTAAATATATATTACTTTAGAAAATATATACACATATATACGTATCATTCAATATATAAGTATATATAGACTCTATATGTACTTCTTTAAATAAAACATATGCTACTTAATATAATAAATTAATAATACTTTATAGTAAATTAGTAATATATTAAAACTAAGTATTTAATTTTAACTAAAAATTCAATTTAAATCATTAAATGGAAAAAATTACAAAGTAAGGACTAAGGAGTGAATGAATATTGAATTTTATTGATTGTAAAATGACCCAAGATTTATAATTTATATGGATGAAAAATCTACAAATTTTGCATCATTTTTTTCGATTCATTCACGTTAATATTAACAGGAAATTGCATAAGATGGTCAAAGTCAATGGGGGCAAAACCATGCAATGAACTTGATTCTACTGAGTTCTCCTGTGAAGTCATAATTTCTTCAAGTCTCTGCTCGTTGTTCGGTTCCGCTTTCATTCCTTGATTTCTTCGTTCCGCTCTAATCTAATCTCTAAGGCAAACTAGAACATTCATTGCATTGCTTCCCAATGAATGTCGGTTGTCTCTAAGCTGTTGTCGTCCCTGACTAAAAGCACTCTCCGATGCAACGGTTGACATTGGAACATTCGAGATATCTCTAGCTAATCATGAAAGCACAAGATATCGTGCTTCATTATTTCTCCTCCAATCCAACGCGTTGATCCGTCGTCTGCGATCCTCTAACGACGTTCGGAGATAATACTTCAGCTCTTTTCGATAAGTTGTTGTGTAAGCTCCCGCCTCAACACTGTTCCAACAAGGTAAATCATAAAAGTAATCAGGAAAATCACTATGTGCCGGCCTTTTAGAAGATGATAACTCTTCGGGAGGATGAGGAGCGACAGTTGAAGTGATATTTGTCGGCACAGCTAAATCAACTAAATTAACATAGTGGTTATATAATTTATCTATGTAAGCGTTCGCATCGGCCATAGCCGTCCACAAATCAGGTTCTTGTTCTTCATCATCAGAATCATGGTTAGTATTTATCTCTAAGTTAGCATAAATAAGAGTACTAAAGTGGTACATAGTAGTATATTTCATGCACGAATTCAGCATAATGCCAACCAAGTAAATAGGGGAAATCAGAAAAAAAATATTTTTTAAATTTAGTAAACATGACACCAACAGTTTCTTTGTAACCTTCTTTATTTTTATATTCTTTGAGCAAACCAGAAATATCGGCTATATATGCCAAAATATTACAAATTGTAGGATAATAAGCACCGAAAAATTCAATCGTAGCTATATAAATTTTTTCCAAAAACTTAACAAGATCATTAATTACAACCCAGTCATAATCATGTAGCATGTAGTGGGCAAAATCAGCAAACGAACCACAATGTTGGTTAAAAGATAGTGTAATAGGAACTCTATATTTATAACAAGTTTTTAAAAAATCATGCGTAGCATTCCATCTAGTATCACATTCTTCGGGCATCATTATCGGTGTAAGTCTATTTTGTTCACATATGAGTTTAAAGTCTAATTCTTTTTCTACAATTATTTCCTTGGATAAAATCAACAGCAAGCCAAATTTTTTCAATATAAAGCTCAAAAATCTCAAGATCATCTCTTACAATTAAATTATATATATGACAAGCATACTTAACATGAAAAATTTTAGGTAACGACGGAGATAGCTTAGATTTTAATTTTGTTATAGCAATATTGTTGTTAGAAGCATTATCAAAAGTAATACATAAGATTTTATTTTCAATACCGTAAAATTCTGCTACTTTAGCAATCGAATCAACAATAAAATCTCTAGTATGTTTACGATCTTCATCATATAAAAAGCAAGAATACGTTTTTGCATAACAAAATTACTCTCTATTCAGTGACAAGTAATGGTTAAATAATCATTTTTATTTACAGCACGACCAAGGTCAGAAGTTAGGGATATTCTATATTGAATATTTTTTAACAATGTTGATAAATAAAAATAATATTGTGAATGAAGTCTAAAAATATTGGCTCTACAAGTACTTCTAGGAATACCATTAAACATAAGATTATAAATTGCTTGAATATAGTGAATAAAGATATCAGATGAAGGAAAACTAAAAAGCAAACAACCCACAATTATCATTTTTGCTATTTCTTTCCGGTCCCTCGATTTATTATACTTCTTCATTACTTGATCAATTGTTGGGTCCATTCTAGTTTGTGTTGGTCCATCAACATCTGCATCACTTTGTGCAATTTTTAACTCTCTATCGTGATTATCATTTATATGTCACATTAACGTACCCGTACCCCCTTGCTTGCCTCCTCTTTTATGCTTATATATTTGTTAACAAATATTGCATTGCACCTCAATATCTGATATACGTTCAAAAAGTTGTCATCCAATATTAGTTGTTTTACGAGCTCTTGCGGCATGAAGAGGACGAGGAGGGAGATTAACCGATTTAGATCTAACGTTAGCATTTTCTACTGTGGGTGTCTCACCAATATTTTCATCATCTTCATCTAAATTAATCGCATCTGCTTTATTTTCTTTTATACAATAATTTTTTTGAGCTTCTACATAATTCATATCGTGAGCACCTACACCTATTTCTTCCTCAAAAGGTTGACTAAGCGGTATCGGAGGCAGAGGTACACGGGTATATCTACTACTTGAAGTACCACTACCACTTCTGGGACAAAAAATTTTAACACCTTTAGTGGCGAGGTTTCTTAATTAATCCATAATATAAATTTAAATAAAAAAATTAAAATATACAAATAAAATAAAATTAAATATTCAATAATTAGTACACCAATTAAAAATTAAATGTTAGAGATGGAACGACAATACCAAATTTTAGAAGTATCCGAAGGTTGCGACTTTAGAAACTTTCATTCGTACTTTGTAATCGCAAAATTAAAAAATTAAAGTGAGCACTTTAGAAAATATATAGAATATTTGAGAATCGAGAATTGTGATTTGAGAGAGATTGAGATTTGAGAGAATGAAAAATTGTGTGGAAAATGATTTGAAAGTGTAGGGTATTTCTAGAAAATTTTTTGGGTTTAAAGAAATAATTTAATTGATATTTTTTTTTAATAAAAAGGCCATTATAGCCGTTTTGGGCTCCTAACGGCTATATGACCGTTGGGCCCAACAGCTATAATGGCCCAACGACCATTTTTAATTAAAATCTATTTTAAAAAAAAACTAGCTGGGTCGGGTTGGGCCGATTAATCGGTGGGCCTGGATCGGATTTGGTCCGGGCTGGGTTAATTGGGCCCAAAAAAAATTAATCCAGCCCAGTACCCGATACCCTACAGGCCAGGGGCTGATCGGGCTGGGTTTATTAAGTGGGCCGGGTCAACCCGACCCGTTTGACACCCTTATATCATACAATGCTCAAAATGAGCCATACCAATGCTAGAGTGATAATTATTATTATACGCAAACTCTATGAGAGGCAAATGATCGACCTAACTACTACCATAGTCAATCATACAAGTCCGAAGTATATCTTTCAAGACCTGAACTGTCATTTCCGCTTGCCTATTTGTTTGTGGGTGAAATGCAGTACTGAGGCTCACCTTAGTTCGCAAACCTCTCTGAAACGATCGCCAATAGTGAGATGAGAAGTGATTACCACGATCCGAAATAATAGAAATCAGAGCACCATGCAACTTCACTATCTCCCCAAGAAACAACTTGGCATAATCCTCAGCTAAATAATTAGTCCTCACTGGCAAGAAGTGATTAGACTTAGTATCCTATCCACGATAATCCAAATTGAATCAAACTGATTTTGAGACTGAGGAAGGCTGGTAACAAAGTCCATATTATTATCTCCCTTATTTCATATAGGCAACTCAATCTCCTGAGACAACCCATCAGGCCTCAAGTGCTCAACCGTCACTTGTTGACACACCATGCATTTAGCCATAAAATTGGCCACATCTCGATTCATATTATTCTATCAATAAATCTCCTTAAGATCATGATACATCTTCATCGAAATAAGATGAATAGTATAACACGACCCATGAGCCTCAGCCAAGATCATCTCTCGCAATCCATCTATGTCGGAAACACAGTTTGCCTAGGTACCTCAAGATACGATCGCTACCAATCACAAAAGCTACAACCTTTTGCTGACCCATATCTCCCTTAATCTTCATTGAGACAGGATACAATACCTGCTTCTCCTTTATCTCATCAGCAAGAGATAACTGCGCCACTTGATGCACAAACACACCACCATCCTCAGATTCCAAGAGACGAACCCCAAGGTTAGCCAAACGATGAATATACTTTACCAATTCCCGTTTATCCTCATCTACATGAGCTAGACTTTCCATAGATCACCTTCTAAGAGCATCATTAACTATGTTAGCTTTACCTGGGTAGTAATGGAGACTCATGTTGTAGCTTTACCCATTTGCCTGCCTGATATTAAGATCTTTCTATGTGAATACATGTTGCAGACTCTTATGATCAGAAAGGATGTCCACATGAACTCTATAGAGATAGTGCGCCAGATCTTCAATGCGAATACCATATCTAACAACTCCAAATCATGAGTTGGGTAGTTCTTCTCATAAATCGTTAACTGCCTACCATGTTGCATCAACACATACCTAAGTCCCATACAGGAAGCATTACAATAAATCACGAATCCATCTTTAACCTCAGGCAGGGTCAAAACTGGAGTTGAAGTCAACTTATCTTTCAACTTCTCAAAAACTTCCTTCACAAGCCTCAGACCACAAGAATATCACCATCTTTTAGGTAAACTTAGTCAACGAGGTAGCTATAGTTGAGAAACTCTCTACAAATCTCCTTTAGTAACCCACTTAACCCAAGAAGCTCCGAATATCGACTTGGAGTCATGGGTCTAGGCCATTTCTAAACCACTTCCACTTTCTGTGGATCTATCATGATCTTTTTTCTAGAAATAACATGACCCAGAAAAGTAACAACTTTCAACCAGAACTCTCATTTAGAAAATTTGGCATACAACTGCTGATCTTTCGGGATTTGTAACACGATGCGGAGGTGATCAGCATGATCCGCCTCTCTTAGAGTACACCAGAATATCATCTATGAATACAATAACGAACAAATCCAAGAACTGGCGGAAAACCCTATTCATCAGGTCCATGAATGTCGTCGGGGCATTGGTCAACCCAAAAGACATGACTAAAAACTCATAATGACCATATCGGGTTCCGAAGGTAGTTTTGAGGATATCCACTTCCCTAATCTTTAGGTGATGATAACCCGACCTAAGATCAATCTTAGAGAAACATCTAGCACCCTGGAGCAGATAAAATAAATCATCAATCCGAGGGAGAGGATACTTATTCTTCATCGACACCTTATTCAACTGGCGGTAATCAATACATATCCCCAGGGAACCATCCTTCTTGTGCATGAACAAAACAGGCGCACCCCATGGAGACATACTAGGACAGATGAAATCTTTATCTAGGAGGTCGTTCAACTACTCCTTAAGCAGCTTCAACTCAGCCGAAGCCATTTTATAAGGAGGGATAAAAGGGCAAATGTCTGGAACAAAATTAATCCCAAAATCAATTTCTCTATTGGGAGGGACACCAGGAAGATCATCAGGAAAAACCTTGGAAAATTCATTTACCACGGGAACAGATTCTAAAGAAGGACCCTCCAAGTTAGAATCTTTAACTCGGATCAAATGATAAAGACACCCTTTTGAACTCAACTTTCGAGCTCTAAGATATGATATGAACCTCCTATTAGGCACCAAAGAATCCTCTTCCCATTCAACGACCAGCTCATTAGGGAATCTAAACATGACCTTACGGGTTCAACAATCTAATAAGGCATAGCACGAATGCAACCAATCAATCCCTAATATGACATCAAAATCAACCATTTCTAACTCAATCAAATCTACCAGAGTTTCTCTACCACCAGCATATATAACACATCACCTATAGGCTCTTCTAGTAACCACAGAGTCACCCATCGGGGTAGATACATAAAAGGGATAAGGAATACACTTAGGACTAAAATTAAAATGCACAACCACGAATGGGGTCACATAAGAAAGAGTGGACCTCGGATCAAGTAAACAATACAAATATTGGGAAAAGAGTTTCAACATACCAGTAAAGACATCGAGAGATCCCTCAGAGTCCTAGAGAGAAGTAAAAACGTACAAGTAATTTCGGCCAGTACCGGTACCAGAAGCAGAAGCAATACCTTTTGGTGCAGGAGCTGATAAAGAGGCAACAGGAGCCTTATTTTCCCCCGTAGCAACATCACCTGTAGGGTAGTTTCTCTGAATATATGGCCAAGTTGGTCGCATCTAAAACACTTATTCTTTCTTTCATCACAAAATCCACGATGAAACCGCTCATAGAATCTACAAGGAGGATGGGATGGAGCTGACTGAGGCCCACCAATTTGAGATTAGGCACCCTTTCCCTGGAACTATTGCCACTCTGAAAACGATGATCACCCGAAGGTTTCAGATAAGGAGCACTAACCATAGAGTAGGAACCAGAGCTCCCTTACTTCTACTTAAACCACTTTTATCTATCTCTACCGCTTTGTTGTTGGCCTTTACCCTGATAAAAAAATCTAAATTTCTTACTCTACCTCTCTCCTATCTCCGTCTGCTTCTTCTTTTCTTCCTCAACCTCCTGCATATACACAACCAATCTAGAGATGTCCATAACCTTGTTCAACAAGGCATACTTACTCTCTAAAATCAACTCACGAGATAGCCTAGAAGTAAATTTCTGCATTCTAGCCCTCATGTTAGACATCAACTAAGAAGCATACCTGGACAACTGATGGAATTTCAAGGCATACTCCTTGATCGACATCCTACCTTTCTTCAGATTGACAAACTCCTCCACTTTCGCCTCTCTTAACTCCTAAGGAAAGAAGCAGTCCAAAAAGGCACTAAAGAAATCATCCCACAGTGCAGAGTCAATATTATCTTCCCTAGACTGCTCTCATTCCTTATACCATTGGTACGCTACATCCTACAATTGATAAGTAGTGAACTCCACACCCTCAACATCCGAAGCATGCATAATTCAGGAGATCTTCTCCATCTCATCAATAAAACCTTGAGGGTGCTCCTTAAACTTAACATCAGTAAAACTTGAAGGACTCAACCTCATAAACTGGCTTACCCTTGTAGCCTCAGAAGATGGAACACTGTGCTCAGACTGGCTAACCATTGGATCTGGTAGGCCGGTTGCCTGAGGTGGTTGATTGGTCATTGTGAGAATTAGGTCAAAAGTTAAGGATGGGAGAAAAGAGAGTCATTGAGTTGACGTTCTTTCACAAGGGCAGCAACCCTATTGATAACGTTCAACATACTTTATGATTTATGGGCAAGACGATCGTTGTCAAGTATATTAACCAACGTGAGTTGGGGTCGAATCGTCGAGGAATGAAATTAGTTTTCAAATCCTAGGGTGTTAATAGCTACTAAAGAGATACCCATAATGTAAAGAAATTGAAATACATATATTAAAATGAGGGGGGGTTGGTTTGGAAAGTTATTTTACCAAAATATAATCAAACTAACAATTCAAGATAACAAATGTGGACAAGATTTCAATATGAGACAAGTCTTGGGGGTCATAACCCGAACCAGGGGCTGACCGTAATGGGTATCTCAAGTCCAACAATTACCGGAGACCACCCCCAAATACCCAAACCACCGTCTACACCTTACACCCCCTGTCGGATGAATTCCGAACATAAAAAGATAAGAGAATTCAATCTTCAAGACATTATAATAGTCTATAACCAAAACCAACCAAAGCAAACCAAACCAAATCATACCACCCATGTCCACAGTAGTCAAAACAAAGCCTCTACCAAATGAGTACCAATAAAAAGTTGGGGCATGCCCCTCGACTCTGACAATCACAATCACAATGTAATGTTAATGTGAACTTTTCATTTCTAAATTATGGAAAGAAACTGATGAAATGGATGTCTTTCGGAAGAATGGAAGCTCACCACTTCACTACCAAAGACCAACGAACCAGGCTTATCCACCTAAACTTGCACAGGAAAAGTAGAAATTGCTACGGCGCCTACATCGCATGGGGATGCAGCGTTTGGAGATAGTTAGTGGTGAACACTAGCATGTACTCAGGGATAAAGATAAAGTAATGCCATCAATTCAAAACCAAGTCGAACCAATGTATATAACCATATACAATTACATATATATGAGCAAGACAAGCGTTGTCAAGTATATTAACCCAATGTGAGTTGGGGTCGAATCCTCGAGGAGTGAAATTAGTCTTCAAATCCTATGGGTGTTAATAGCTGCTAAAGAGATACCCGTAATGTAAACAAAATGAAATACATGATTTAAAATTGGGAGGGGGGCTGGTTTGGAAAATTATTTTACCAAAATCTAATCAAACTACCAATTCAAGGCAACAAATGTGGATAAGATTTCAATATGAGACAAGTCTTGGGATTATGTCTTCCTAGGGGCAAATAATGCATTGTTTCATGAGAATGGAATGCAAATTCTAGTTAACAACTACATGAGTAGGCTAGGTTAGGGGCTCTTGATGCTAATTTGTCAACAAAACCTCAAGATTAACACCCAAGGACCTTTTCGGATACCTCATGGATGTGGCAAGAAAATACACCCAACACCTCAATTGGGCATCCCTATTTCTAGAAAGATGCCCAAGACCTAGTTAATTCTCAATCCACCTTTATTTGTAAGATAATGAAAATGAAATAAGCTATATCTAACTATTGTTCACTAATGCTTTGTCACCCATATCCCTCTTTCAAGGATGATATAAGATCCAAAAGTATACTCATGTCCCTCTTTCAAGGATGATGTATTGGGAATTTGAAGTTTTCACTCACAAATCCCAACTCAAAGCAAGCATTAGTGAAACCCATCATCAATAACTAAGAAACTACACTAATAAATCACAACCCACACATATTTGCACCCGATTTCAATATAATCCCAAGATAAATGTTTAGCTACTCATGAAGTTAGGGAAAAGAATTATGCCAAAATGATCATTCAATGCTTCCATTGAAGAAGCAAACAAGAGTATTCTTCAATAGCCAACTTCAATTACAATCAAAATCGCGTGAGAAATTTGCCACAATAAGTTTCCCAATTAGACAGGGTTTCAAATTTCTCCAAGCTCAATTTTAGTTGGGAAGATGCCCAAAAATGAAAGGATTTTTGCTCTATATGGGATTTGGGGTCAATTTTATGAAATTACAAATCTGCCCTTTGGCATAAACCCCCGCTGCCGCGATTGCCCCATCTTGATCACGATCGCGACTCCCGCGATTGTGGTGAATCCTTCACAATCGTTGGCTCTGACTAATCTTGAATGTCTATGATCATGGCCCTCAGACCGCGATCACAGTAACTGAGGTCAGATCCTGCTCCTGCTTTTCCAGCTTTTGCACTTCTCTTCCCTTTTTTTATCTCTTTTTAGCCTATTTCACTTCTTTTCTTCTCATCACCTGTATACCTGCAAAATATGAGAATTAGTGCATTCAAATGCCAAAGTTGTCTCATTCATACCATTAAATCATAGTAGTGTGTACGCATTTGGAGGTAAATGAGCGGTAAATTTACCACACATCACCTAACCCTTTGTAAGTTGCATTTGGAGGTAAATGAGCGGTAAATTTACCACTCATCACCTAACCCTTTGTAAGTTTCTTGTTCTAACTTTTCTTATAGCTTTAATGACGTGTACTTGTAGAAATGATATAACATGCGTGTTTAGTATTACAAGATTTAAAGGGTATATATGTTTTTGTCATAATACACGTATTTGTTTAAAATTATAAGAATCAAAAGTATATATATATATATATATATATATATATAAAAAGAAGAGTTATAAACATCCTGATGTGGTATGCTTTTTCCATTTTTTGATTTTTTCATTATTTTTTTCAATTTTTCTCTTTTTCTCTTTTTCATTCATTAATTAAATTAATCTAAGTCTATAATTATCCATATTAATTTGTATTAAATTTATTTGTACAGCCAAAAAGGTTTCCCTCTCCCAACGTTTTAGAGTAACTCTTAAGTTCCTAAGTCAATGAATATCATTTGCCATCAATTGATATATATAGCAACAACAGATTCACTGAAACT
>NC_061114.1:159855529-159861337 GCF_002878395.1 Capsicum annuum | reverse complement strand
ATCAATCGATTTTGTGCTTGGAGATGAAGAAGATGATAAATTAGTCTGGGATGTCATTGATGAGTTCTTGAAGTTGGAGGAGGAGGAAAAAGAATAATTAAAAATGAATAAAGAAAATAAAGAAATATTAAAAATAAATTTTTAATAAATAATTTACGTTTTCACTCTTTTTAAAGAGAGCGAAACACACTCTCTCGCTATGTCAGCTTTCGGAGGAGGAAGAAGAAAGAAAAAAAATAATTAAAAATGAATAAAGAAAATAAAGAAATATTAAAAATAATTTTTTAATAAATAATTTATGTTTTCACTTTCTTTAAAGAGAGTGAAACACACTCTCTTGCCATGTCAGCTTTTGGAAGGATAATAATTCTACTTTAAAATAGTTCAGGGGATCATAAGATCCCGCAAAATATAGATGTGTAGTTGGGATTTGAGGTAAAGGTGGATGTTGACCATTTTCTCTTTTGCATTGCATCATAGTAACTAATATAAATGTTGGAGAAATTTCTATATGATTAAACTCGCATTGTTTATTTCTTTTGGATTCTTTAGGTAGTGTTTTCTAATTTATAATATATATCGATTTGCATTTCATAGTTAAATAATACCTATATATGATTTGTATTCTAGATATAGTTAATTGAAACCTTTTAAAATTTTGACAACCCTCATTTGATGCAGGAATTAGCTCATATTAAAAATGTCTGTGTTAATGATGAAAATTAAGACTTGTATCGAGGGGATTCAAAATGTAGAAGAATATATATGAAAAAAATAACAAATGTCACATTTGCTATATATACATACAAACTTATGTTGATTAATCTTTGAGTTTCAAAATTAAAATTTCTCCCAACACTATTTAAGCATCAAATGGAAGAAAAAGATACTTTGCTCCTATGAGCTGATTCAAATTCTTTTAATTTCATTATTCTTTGTCGATTACAGTTAAGAAGTTATTTCAATATTCACAGTTGGTAAAAATTTAGAAAATTCATTACTGAAACAAACAAAAAAAATCGACCAAAAAATGACATGGTAACTATCTTATTAAATTTCACTTTTTATGATATTTAAAAAATCTCAGAATTTTCTAAATATATATTAATAATTTATCATGATAACAATTGTTATTTTTATATAATAATTATATAGAAATTGAAGATGAGAGATCTTTTGTAAGACCAAAAATATTTTTAGTATGTATAAAGTTTATTTATGAGTTCATTCGCCATAATAATAATAATTATTACATAATCAAATTATTAAATACGAACGAACAAGATGAAATGATTTATGTAAATTCTCTAATTGTAAATTAGTGATTATTAGAAGGCGAGAGGATCTATGTAAGGCTAAAAATCTTTATTTATAGATAATATTGCTTATGTGTACTTTCTCTTTTATAATTTGTTTGTATAATTTTGATCACTTGATACGATGTTCTAGAAAGTAAATTGAGAAATTTTTGAGTTTATTAGCATTAAATTGTATCAAAAGGACATTTAATTTTACAATTTTAAACATGTCATGTGAAAAGTATGAATTAAGAGTGGTATGATATGTGAACTAAATAATTTTGAGATTATGCTATGATAAAATAATTTCAAGTTGAATGGGATAAAGTGAGATATCCGATGATTAATTTTGAAATATTCGATCTTATTTCACATACCAAACGACTCCTAAAGAGTGCTAACAAGAAAAAAAATGTATTTTTTTGAAATAAATAAATAAGCAAAGTTGAAACGGAAGTATTATTTAAGTAATTAATGGATTACTTATGAACAACAATCAAATAAGAACGGATAATACTAATAACTAATGTAAATTCTCTAATTATGTATAAGAGTTACCTCTAATTATAATCATTGATAGATATTACTATTTATGAAAAACATTAAAATATGAATGAAAAGAAGTTGGAGGTTTTTGCATTTAATATTCTTTTTCATTGCATGTTTATTTGATGCTGTTATTTGTTCCTTTTTAAAAAAAAATATAACGAGGTGCTTTTATATTATATATTATGTGTATAGGTTTACTAGGTAAAAAAAATAGTATATTAATTTAAAAAATAATATATTATATTATTCTTTTTTGTGGGTGATTCTAATTTGTAGGTTGGTTGGTGAAGTTTTTCTTTTTGTGATAATTTATATGTAGGTTGATGAACAAAGGAAAATGAGGAGTTAAAGGATGGTGAGATAAAGACGAGTAGAAAAGAAAAAGGAATGATAGTGCGATTAACTGAGCAGTTAGATCAAAAAGCACAAAATGCATTTTTCTATAAAATTATTAGAATAACAAATTGCCCAAATATATTTCTTGCTAAACCCTTTTTTTTCCCTCTCATTGTATAATTTTTTTAAATTAAAGAGATTGAAACTTGATATTTTCGTTAAGTTTAATAGATTCTCTCAGCATAGTCATCCTCTTTAATACTATTAAAGTAATGAACATACATTTTTATTATATTACTCCATTTAGTATAATTTAATGAACAAATATTTTTTTTTTTGTGGCAAAAGGAGTGATTGACTGGGTAGAAAAGGTCAAGAAAAAAAAATAAAAAAAAATCATCAATATGGGTTGTGGTGCAGTGGATGAGGTTGCTTCACCCTTAACCGAAGGTCGAGGGTTCGATCCTGAATATGGAGAAAACTCTGTTAGAAGTGTTGCCACCTTAATGGGCCCTACAACGCGCAATTCGAATTAGTTGGGGTTTTAATGCGGACATATGGATATGCTTTTTTTTGGGGGAGGAGTGGGGTAGGGGGGGGGGGTGGGGGATAAATAGGTAGAGGTATGAAAGCAAGTAAAAAAATGTGTTTTTCCTTTTAAGTTTTATTTTTTGGCTCATTTTTAAATTTCAAACAAGGATATAAAATTATAAAAGTACTCAAATATGACGGTATGATAAATTAAAAAAAAACAAGAATGAAATACTTTTGCACATATAAAATTATATACACTACGATATATGAAGATAAATTCTTGTCGAAATTCATTCTTCCTTTATATATTTTTTGAGGAAAAAAAATGGTTTAGCTTTACCTATATTAATTGTACAAAAATCAAAATTAGAGAAGAGCTAAGAGTTTAATAAGTTTGAAGAACAAAAAAATATTTTAAATAGTTAAACTTTAAGCAATCTCACGTAGCTAAAGCACTTAATACAATTGCTATAAAAAAAATTACTTATTTTTTCTCTTTTATTTGTTTTAAAGTTAAATTTTTATTTCTATAATCCACCTATTTAATTGCCACTCTCAATAATATTCATGACTTTTATGATTCTCATATTGATAATTCTCAAATATTAAATTTTAAAAAAAAAATGTTATGGTATTTTTTCATTTTAGTCTAAATAAGTTGATATTATTTTAATCTTAGGAGATCCTACGCACCCAAGATCATCCTCACTCATATTATTCCTATATTTTTATGTGATATAATATTCATGCTTTAATGTGATTTGAAGAAGAGGACTTTAAATGTTGATCGACATGTGAGAGTGAGTGTCAACAAAACCTCGAAAATTATGATATATAAGTAAATAGTTTTTTATTTCATAACATCCTTTCCAAGTTCATCCCCTCATTTCATATTTGATGTAATAATTTTGTTATATTTTTTATTGTATTATATTTATGTTGTGTAATTTGACTTGAAGAAAGAAACTCTTGCATTTATATTGAGATTTTTTAGTTCTTTGATAGAAAATAACATTTTAAACTAAATGCAAGCAGTATGTACATACCTTTTATTTTACTTATCAATTTTTCATTTTTGAATTTTTTCATTTAATTTGGTATCTTTGTATTTGTAAGAGTCTTTGTTTCTAATTGCGCAAAACGCAGTCAAGTACGCTAGTATTATAATATTCTAAAATTTTGCATACGGACTAGCTAAGACACCTAAAATGAAACGAAGTTCATTAAAAATTATACATCAATTTATTTCATGTTTGATCCTTAGCAAAAATTATTCATTTCAAGCCCATTAAAATTATACACCAATTAATATAGATATTATGATAAAATATATACTTGATTTATTATGTTTTAAGGGGTATACAAAATTCATTACGGATAAACAGAAATGAACAGAAGGAATAGTATATATAGTTCATTTAATGGAATCATCCCCTCATTAGCATCAGAGTATATAAAATGTACTTTTAGGGGTCGTTTGGTTGGAAAATTATTATTTCGGGATAATTAATTTTGGAATTAGTTATTCCAAAATTATCCGAGATAACTTATCCTATCACCCATATGGGATAATTTATTCCATCACTATGATGTAAACTGTGGGATAAGTTATTCCGGTATTAACTAATACCTCCAACCAAACATGAGATAAAATAATCTTTCATTTTATCCTGGAACTACTTATATCTTATACCTCACACCAAACGATCCCTTAAGTTCTATTAAGTATTATGATAGGCATAAATATAAGAGAGAAAGCTATGTCGATTGGCACAACAATGAAATTTGAAGGGTTACATATAAAATAAAATTAATCCAAAATAGGATAATATATATATATATATATATATATATATATATATAATGGATTATTATTTTGTTTTTGATATTTGAATTGAAGTTTGATAAAATTCGAATCCACATCTCATATTAGGAATAAGGTGCTCCTTAGCAAAGTCGACTCCATAATTGATATTTGCTATAGATGAACGCATTAATGAGCAAAATTTATGAAAAAGCACATTCACTTTGCTATAGATGTACACATTAATGAGCAAAATTTATGAAAAAGTACATTCACGCCCTATGGAAGCAAACTATTAACAACTAAATACTCTTTTACATAAAATGTCGCCCTCCTTTATAACTTTAGTTATTTATCTTCCTTTTTAATTTTTTTTCTTTTTCTTTCTCTACTTGTTTTCTTTTTTTCCTCATTTCCTTTTTTATTTTTATGCTTGTTTATTTATTTATTTATTTTTTTCATAAAATTATTTTATTTTTATAACATAATCTAATTCTCGCTCAATTTTTATTTTATATATTCCTTTTCTTCTTTTATTTCTCTTTTTTTCTCTTATTGGTTCCATTTTTTATTTTTTAATTTCTTTATTTCTAGTTTCTTTCCTTTTTTATTTATTTTTTAATTATTTATGTTTTTTTCTCTACTTCTTTTTTCTCTACTTGTTTTTTTTTCCTTTATTGGTTCCTTTTATTTTTGCATTTTTTATTTTTTATTTTCTCATTGTTTTTTAATTTCTTCATTTCTTGTTTCTTTTCTTTATTCTTTATTTTTTTCTCCGTTTTCATTTATTTTTTCTCAAACCATAATATTCTTTGTTGTTTCACGACAAGCTAATTTCATATTTTCAATCCTTTTTCATTATTGTTTTTTAATTCTATTTTTTTCTTTAGTAATTTTTTTTTTAATTCTGTTTTTATTTACTTTAGTCTGTAATGATACCATCACATTATGTCTATATAGTATCATTAATGTGTGTTTCTATCCTTAGTGAGACCTCTGTGATATCATTACAGTATATCTATTTATTGTCATGGCATTGTTGATGTCTGCTTCAATTCTTCAGTCACGCGTTCATGATGTCATCGTAGTATATCCCATATTATCATGATATCAATAATACAATTGATGTTTGCTTCAATACTTAGGACCTCCATGATACCATTACAATATATCTATGTACTGTCTTGATATCACTAGTGCCTTTTTCAATTCTTTAGTAAGACCTTCATGATACTATCACAGTATATATATACTACCATGGTATCATTGAAGACCTTCATGATACTA
>NC_061114.1:159840898-159852529 GCF_002878395.1 Capsicum annuum | reverse complement strand
ATACATGCATATATATATATATACATACATGCATATATATATATATACATACATGCATATATATATATATACATACATGCATATATATATACATACATACATATATATATATACATACATACATACATATATATATACATACATATATATATATACATACATATATATATATATACATACATATATATATATATATATATATATATAGACATAGTATCATCCTCTAATAAGATACTCATCAGTCTTCTATGAGACAATTACAATATATCTATATATTGGCATGGTATCAGATAAAACTACTTTCATCCTTTTATGAGACACTCCAATATACTATCATAGCATATTTATATGCGAGCATAGTATCATTCTTCATTAAGACACTTATCAGCCCTCCATGACGTGATTACAATATATCTATATGTTGACATGGTATCATGAAGGACTGCTTCAATCCTTAAAATGAGACACTTCCCAGTCATCCATAATACTATCATAGTATATCTATATATTATCATGGTATCATCAGGGGTTGCTTTAGTCCGTAATGATATTATCATAGTATACCTATATGCTGACATGATATCGTTGATGTCTGTTTCAATCCTTCAGTGATACCTCTAAAATACCATCACAATATATATTTATATACTGACATGGTATCATTAAGATATGCTTCAGTCCTTCATGAAGCACTTCTCAACCTTCATGACACCATTACAATATATTTATATATCGACACGGTATTATTGAGATGCGCTTCAGTTAGTCAATGAGACACTTCTCAATCCTCTGTGACACCTATATGGAATATATTACTCCCTCTATCTCAATTTATGTGACATTTTTTTACTTTTCGAGAGTTAAATAGTTTAAATTTGATCGTAAATTTGGGAACAAAATTTTTAAGATTTTTGAAACAAAATTTATATATTTGAAAATTAAGTAAAAAATTACTATAAGTCACAATAATTAATAATTTAAAATATTTAAAAGAGATACGAAACAATTACGATCAAAAATAGTTTGTTTGAATCTCGAAATTCAAAAGGTGCTACATAAATTAGGACGGAAGGAGTATATATTAACATTCATGCTTAATTTTTAATATTTTAATATTTTAATTTTTAGATCAATTTTAGCAAGTTATTTTTTTTAAAAAAATAATTACAAAAAAATGGATCATACTTTAGATATACGTTTTGTTTTCATTTATAAAAAGCAAACAGAATATTATAAAAAGATATTTCATTAATTTAAATTTTGATAAATCTTAGTGACTTGGGTGGTTTTTCCTTAATTATTGATTATTGTAGTGGTTATTTAATAATATTTCTATCAATTTAAACATAGTTAATTAGGAAATCACTCTTAATTATATTTTTACATAATGCTAACATTGCTGAGCATCCCACAATTTTTAAAAACTATTACTTCTTGTATATCCCCAATCTAGGTTCCATCATAAAGTGGAAAGAAGTAGCGACAAATAGAGGGGGTGTTCGGTTGGTTTGATTTGATCTTTTGAATTTTGATTTAGTAAAAACGACAATTGAAATTGAACTGAAATAAATTCAATTCAGTTCGACTTTTGTAAATTCGGTTAAAACTCCAAACAATCTATGCTAAAAATCTATTGAATAAAAGAGGCCAAAATATATTTATACGATTTGATTATTAAGCATTATGGGGTATAAATATCAACTCATCTGAATGCTCAAATTAATATTCCAAAAGTAAGAAATTTGCATGTTTTATTGCAAAGCATACTTGTAAAAATAATATGAAAAAACATTTCAAATATTTACGTTCTTCTCAAATAGCTCACTCTTAATCTATTAATACATAAAAAAAACCCTTTCAAGCACATGATATCATTTACTCCTATACCTTACTAATATGAATTAAGAAGATTAAAAAGATGCATGCAACAATTCATAACAAAACCAAATCGCTCCATTACTAATTTCTTATTGTGATTGAGTCTTTCAAGTATTTGATGTCCATTTCAATAAGATAAATTTTCTTACGTAAACATCAAGATTACAATGTAAATTTTTTACCGATAAAAATAAGTAATAAATTGAGATTAAGAATATATAAAATAAAATATTTATTTATATTAATCTCCATCACATGCAGGATAACAAAATGCCTCTCAGATTTAGGATTAGGTCTCATTATTATTTAGGATTAGGTCTCATTATTATATTGGCAAATTCATAAGTCACAAATCAATGGATAGTGATGGGACTATTGAAACCCTCTATCGCAATCAGATATCTTGATTTCTTTAATTTCAATACATCAAGACATTTTCTTGCTTGATACGTAATATTGAATAAAGAAAAAAGATCTCTAAAACTAATTTACTTTTAAAGTTATATTTATCAACAATATCTATATTAAAAACACCATCCTTCTTCAAAATACCAACAAAATTAATGAAAAGTAAATCAAATAATATTAAAAAATTGATGTAAAAGAAATTTTAAAGAACAATCTAAAACCCAAACAATCAACAATGTAGTATTGAATTAAAAAAAGATATTTAAAATTATATTTGTCAACTACATCTGTATTATCAATATCATCCGTCTTCAAATTATCTAAAAAATCAATGCAAAGTAAATCAAATATTATAAAAAAAAATAGGAGGACATAAATAACACTTTGGATGAAATTATTGACATAAAAATAATCATTGAATTTTAATTTCATTTTCTAGCCATTTGATGACCGCTTTATACAATATTGATAAAACTTTGATACATATCTTATGCAGATATGTATTCTATACAATAGAGATACAATTTCTATATACATCTTTCATAAAAATACATGTTCTATATAATAATGATACAATTTTTATCCATAAATTTGTTGCTCTATTTATTTTACGAACTATATCAGTATGGTATATAAATTCTCTCAATATGGTATTAGAACTACCTGAGACAAAATGACGCAAATTACAAAATAATCATAATATGAAATTTATTTGAGTCGACTGATCATGAACATCTAAAGGTCAAACATGAGCCAATTATTTTGAAAAGGATTAGCCATGTCCTTTTCCCAAAAAATTAACAGAAAAAATATTCTAAAGAAGAAACTTAATCCCCCTCCCCCTTCCCCCTCTCTAAAAATAAAAAAATAAAATTAAACTCTATGTCCTCTTTTATTTTTACGTGGGCTCATTATATATATCACAAATGCACGTAATTAACCAAAACACATATGAAAAAAGCTATTACCTTCTACCATTAAAATATAAAAAATATTTTTCATAAAACCTAAATATATGTCTATAATTATAGTTGATTTTAGTGTTTAGGATTTTTTAATAAATAGTAAAAGATTTAAGAGTTCTTGCCTATTACAAATAAGTAAAGACTTAATATACTTTTAAGTGATTTCAAAGTCCTAATTTTTAATATAATAATTAAATGACATTTATTTGAGGGAAAGAGTAAAAAGATGAATTGGTCAATAACAAAGTCTTTTAAAGGGTAAAATGTTTAAATAGTAATATTTTAAAGGCCTTTACACTTTTAATATATTAGAGATAGAGATTTAGAGATTTTAAAGATTAGAGATTAGAGATATAAAAAGGGACTTTATTTTGCGTGTAATGGTTTCTTCATTTTATTAGAAGTATCCCCAGGTCCTTGGCTTTACATGCTTTATTCCACAGCACATATTATCTAGATTCTTTTCATTGCTTTAGTTACATTAGATTGAAATCAACAATTGTTGCATGTATAACATCAAAATAATTGGTGTCCTTATCTTGACAGCCTCAATTTCTTCAAGTAGAATTGTCAGCTAACGTGGAATAATAGCCTAACGAATATCACTCCATTTCCCTCTATTTGAAGATAAATGACAAAGAGTGATCAGTAAAACCTACCCTAAGTTACACCAAAATTATTCATCTTTCACTTTTTTGTTTTTTCTCTTTGTGGGTGGTGAAGAATATACCTAGTTTTTCCGTGTAATACTCAACTTATATTTTATTTGTCCATTGTTCGGGACTTGTATTTTTTACGGAATTATCTCATGACCTGAATTAACTACAAATTTGTAAGCAAATAAAAGTGTTGCAAATTCGACACAAAATCATTTTCTTTGGAGAACTCTTAGGTTGTGTCCAAGTGTAGTGTGGTGAGATAGTCTCATAAAAGAATGGAAAATAGTTGAGAAAAAAATGAAAAGTTTCTACTAAAAGGAAATTCAAAATCATGATGGTTCTTTCAATTGGAAGGTAAGCTAAGTGGTGATCAGTTGAATTCTCTTTACCTAACTAAATAAAGATTATAGTGTACAAAATTTAATTCTATTTATACGGTTTTATATAAATTATTAATTTCTTGACACAATGGAAGATTCTAATATGTAGTGATGAACGGAATTCAACTTTATTTTTAAATTACGAATTTAATCCTACATGCCACACTAGAGTCGCTGCTTTTTCGAATTCCTTATACTGTGTTTTGTTTTTTGAAAATTAAATTATAATTGATAAGAGAAATATTATAAGTTGTAGTTTTTGAAAATCTAAAGTTTGTTGTAAAGTGAAATATAATGTTAATCTAATTCAATTCAATTCCAAAAATTATTGATCAAGTTCACTCTTAAAAAGCAAAACATCACAATTAATTTAGGATGAATATTGATCATGTTAACTCTCCAAAAGCAAAATATGATAATTAATTTAGAATGAATGGAGTAACGAATTTCATGAATGTGTCAAACGGAGATGAGTTCCTTTTGTCTTGCAGGTTTGTATTTTAACAAATTCCCAGTGCATTAGATCAACAATGATGTGACATAAAATTGAGAGCACTTCCACTCTTTACATTTAGAATTTCGGCTCAACAAGAAATGAAGAGTATAAACACCTACCATTACCAATACAATGATAGAATATATAGCTTGGCTGCATTAAGGGCGTGCGGTCTAGGGCTTAATAGACAATGATGTGGGGGGCGAATTATGAGGTTTCATACTCAAATTTCAATAGAATAAAAAAAGGTGGTTTTTTCCCTCATTTATCTTGTATTTGGTGAATAGAATTATCTAGTACTCTCTCCCTTCCATTTTACTTATCCTAAATTTCTTAATTTGATTTTTTATTTTACTTGTCATTTTTTACAAATCAAGAAGAGACAATATTTTTTTCATGTTTACAATTTTTTTTCATGTTTTACCCTCTGCATTAATTACTTTTTCTTCAAATTAAAATATAAACATCATTTAATAGGGATAATATGGTAAACTAGTCATGTTATTAATTATTTTTCTTAATCAATGTGTCAAGTTAATTTGGGACAAGTAAAAAGACACAAACTGACCCGAATATATATAACTTATTCAAGTTCTTTTTTTGAAAGAACCGTTTCAATTGTCCAACAAATTATCTATTTAAAAAAAACTCTTTTTGCAATCTGTCCTTTCTTGAATTATTAAGTCATGCATTATTTATAGAATATCAAAGAAGAAAATTCATTTCAACCTTGTCGTAATTTTAAATCATTTTGTAATATCGAATATGACTGAACCATCTATGCTGAATGCCAAGGAAGCTAATGCACAAAAAAGAAGCTTGGATATCTTGCCTTTCACACATAAAGTTGAAAAAGAAATACTAGAAAATCAAGGTTTTTTAGGCGAGTGGTGGAGTTAAAATATTTGAGCACCCAATAGAATTGAGTCACGTTAAAGTCAAAACATCAAATGGCATGAATATGCTTTAAGCATATGATAACAATAATTAATGGATTTATGTGAGCTAAGATAGTTCGTAAACCGTGACCTAATCCAGTGCGTTGGTATAGCTCTTCTTTATCTATTGGTAGAGCAGCTTTGGTTGAATTGAATAGGGCTGAAATGAATTGAGTTGAGTTTAGCCCTTCAAAATGTTTATTAGAAAATATTTTTGTAGAGTAGTTTTTTCTGTTGGGTTATGAATCTTTTTTCTTTTTATATGAATAAATAAAGCCTAACTTAGACTAATCTATTTTTGTCCATATGTCCATTGCTATGGGACATATATTGTAACGATCTAAAAATTTGATGAAATATGTGAAACTTGTGATTTTGTGTGATTTGACTGTTTTACTCCTCCTTATAGTTGCATTATGGAATTTCTGGGGTGCGGAGGTGATTGACATAGTTTCCGATGCATTTTGATACCATTTATGTGATATTGTAGTTTTTGATGGCTTCTAGAGGCTTATTTTAGACTTATGAGAATATCTTTGATCTGTAAGACGGATGGCCGAATGGACTGCGTCAGCAGCTCCGAAATATTGATTTTAGGTGTAGACCTATGGTTTGGATCCCGCTTCACCTGAGCTCAGTTCGACCTATTGATTGGAAAGTTGAAAAAATAAAAAATGTGATGTGGGACCCACATTGGATCGAAATGAACTTGGATGAAAAATTCGACTTCGCCAACAGATCCGAAATATCGATTTTGGGGTGTTATCATATTTGGTATAATTTTACGGCTTTTATATCTCATTTCAATTCATAATTTAGAAAATTGTGATTTCGGATTTGGGGGGTCAACTTTGTGAAAACGATATTTTATTGAAAATCTAATATCGTCATTGCGACCGGAACATCAAATATAGTATGTTTGCATAGTTCGTCTGCATGTATTGAACTCCAACCGAATCTCGGACATTCCGTCGAAGTCCGAATTGGACTTGAGAAAAAAATAACAGCTTTTACTGCTATAACAGTGCAGAGAATCTGCACTATTTAAGCAACTTTTTGTGCCCATTTTGCTCATTTTTCATCTTGCCATTTGAGAGTTAAATCCTAAAATAACGTGGGAGCTTAAAAGTGAAGCTTCTGGGAGCTTGGAAAGTTAGATTAACATATATTTCTTGGTTTTATTATAGATTTAAGGTAAGAATTCACTCTTTTCTTAGTAATTTCTCAAAACCCCAAAAATCATAGGGCTTGATTTTAAACCCCAATTTCACTGCGTTTCACTTGAATAATGTTTTTATCTTATAATTACTAGTTTTTCATCAATTTGACCTTCAAAACAACTCTGATTCTTGATCTTAACCTGAATTTCAAAAATTTTATCCGGTAAAGCTTAAAAATGATTTTTCTTAAATTTGAACCTCGTTTTTGACTCGATTTGACTTAGATTTTCAGCTGTAGATTCCTAAAAATATAAAAAACATGTTTTTAAAGTAAAGTTCTAATTTTGCCCTTCTTTTTCAAAAACTCGTTCTGTGAGGTTGTTTTGACCCCAAACAAAAAATAGTCAACATGAGTATCGTTGGTTTTGTTTTGATGCGTAGATTTTATATTTTATATTTGATATTTTTAGTGGAGTTCGAGATTATTCGTGAAAAGTACGATCGTGAGTTTGAAGTATAGCAAATCAGTTTTGGCTTTTGAGGTAGATTATGACTTAATTCTTTCAGACTGGGTTGGGTAGTAAATGCTGATACAAAATGCATATTAAGGGTGGTAACTAATCATGAAAAATATCTATATATGTGTTATGCCCGTGTGAGGGCTTATATGTGATGTGATTATCAAAATTGAGATATTGTGTGATATGTGTGACCATGTGGGGTCCTATGTGACATTGATAGGCTTGAATACATGTGAATAATTGTATTGTGTTGTTGAAATGCCTAATGTGGTTTCATTAGTATATTGTTATGTGTCCATACTTATTGGTATATGAGACATGTGAAAATTCATAGATGAAACGAAAGTAATGAGTGAATATTGGCTGACGTAGTTGTAGAATTGTAACATTGTGATTAGTTGTAAAAATAAATCATGTGGATTGGGTGTAAAAATACATCACGTGGATTGGTTGTGGAAATACTTATTTTGAATGGTTGTGATTATTACATCCTCATTCTCATGTTATCATACACATCATTTCACTTATTCGTTTTACTGCTTTATATATACTTGTTGTCATGTATGTGTACTTGATTTATGTCTTATGTTATGTATATGCTTTGAAAATACTGGAAACACTGGAATACTAGATATTAGTATCGGATATTGAATTTTATAGACCATCTCCAAAGGATCATGCTGGAGAAGAGTTGCAGATATTGGTGATCTTGAGGCTGTGTGTCAAACTTGAGGCTGTGTGCCAAATTTGAGGCTGTGTGCCAAACTTGAGGCTGAGTACCGAACTTGAGGCTATGTGCCAAACTTGAGGCTGTGTACCAATACCATGCATTAACATCATCATCATCATCATCATATATATATATTGGATCCGCTTTAATGTGTTTATGTTGTGTTTGAATTGCCATATTGACTTGTCATCTACCTATTTGTTCTATATATTGACTTGTTAACGTCTAGTTATTCTATATTCCTTTAATTGTACTTGATGATCTTGATTAAACATGTCCCTCTTTTGTTCTATCTGTATGTGATATTGTGTATATTGTATCCTATCTTGTGTGTTGTTTATTATACATGGATATTATTGTCACACCCTTTTTTTAACTCTAAAAGATTGGATTTTTAGGTTCGAAAGGGCTTTTATTATCGAAGTGACAGGAGATTAAAAATTTATTTTAAAAAAGGACTATTTACATTTTTTATTCAGAGTCGCCACTTGACATAATCCGGTGTGTCAAGTCACCTTTGAAAGATCCTTTTCAAAAAGATTTAACTCTTTAAAACTGATCCGCGAATAGAGATTCTGATTAAGGAATTCTGTTGACCGAGGGGAAGGTGTTAGGGACCCCTCGATCCCGTGGTTTGACCACGGTCTCTTGGTGGAGCGTATTGGCTAATCTGACACTATGAATGTATAAACCACATAAAAAAAATACGTAAAACAATCAAATAAACAAACAAAACAAAACGAATCTAAAAATATAGTGTCCAGTCCAATTTATACAGTCCAAAATAGAAAAATACAAAAATAAATCCTATCTAACCTATACTAATCCTAATTATGCTCCCGTGCTTTACCCGACGCCTCGGGTCTTCATCACGAACGTCCTCCAGGTACAAGATACCTTGGGGCATTCCCCGGTGAATAAATATATATAGATACTTTGGGGCATTCCCTGACAAAATATTATAATTGATCCAAAAGTGATAAGACAAAACCATTCAACACACATTTCAAGCATTCACCAATCCGACATTCTTACATGCTTCCCTCTATCGTTTGCCTAATAATTGTTAACTTAAACCATGAGACTATCGAATTTAAACAAAGTCGATACTTATCCCGAATCAAGGTTTATCCATAAATCACCATGAACTAATATTCACTTTTATCAATGTTTTAACTCTCACCCCCCAAATCTTATGTGATTAAACCAATTCGACTATCAAATCACTTTTCAAAATCTGAACCAACATCGCACACATACCTCAACAAAGATTCAAATATTTAAGCATATCAATCATTTATATCCACAACAACAATCAACATTTGCTCAAAATATTCAAAACCACACCACAAATCACGATATTAACCTGAGAAAATGAAAGAGTAAAGTTAGGAGATGGACCTTCGGAGAATCAATTTCGTAGATAATATAGAATTAAAGAAGCCCAAATCCGAGAATCCTGAATAGAACCTCAATAGTGATGACCTCCAACTCTGATATTGAAGAATTTGAAACCTACGACTGGTCAAAATGACTGGAAGGCCCAAATCTCAAGCCTGAAACAACAATCAATGAACTCAAAGCCTGATTTCGACAACGAATCACTAAGACAGACTAACCAAAAGCTTAAAAAATTCAAAAGAGACTAAAAATCATTACGACCTGAGCTAAAGATCTCGTGAATAAGAGAACTTCAGACCGGATTCCAACAAGTTTGAACGAAATCGGAAGCGGATCGAGCTTAGATTGACTACTATATGACGTCGCAACTCCGATAACCTCAACGATGACCAAAAACAAACACAATAATACTAATTGCAATGTATTCCAACGAGTTTGTATGTATTTGTGATGGCTCCGAAATGTTTCCGACGAGTCTATAGCCAAAACAGTAACGAACTCGCGTAACCTGAGTTCTCTCTCTCCGTGACTCTCTCTCTCTCTCTCTCGATTCTTCTATTTCTGTATGTGGGGGCATGATTTTATGGTTCTTTGTGTGTGGGGGACCTCTTGGAGAAGAAAACAAAAAATAGTACCCCTGTGCTTCTCTTTCTCTCTCTCTTTATCCCTCTCTCTGGAAAAACCCACCAGATCCCCTTTGTCTTCTATGTATATTTTATATATTATGTAAGTGGTCAGTGGTTCCCCCTCCTAAATTGGATAGAATCTGTGTGTATATGCCTTTTACTTTATGGAAAAGAAATATGGAGGAAGGGTCATATGGAGAGAGAGTGAGGTATGGGTGAGGGTATAAGGTAGGTGAGGTAGGGTGAGTTGGTTAGGATAAGATTAAAATAAGATAAAATTTGTTAGAAAATTTGAAAAGGTTATGTTATTTTTGTATTTTTGTGGGATATAATCACATGGGTGAGGATACGCGATAAGATAAGGTAAAAATAAGTAAAAGTGATATCGGGGAGGGACAAAATTAGGTGTCTACATCATGCCTCCTTTGAATGTAAACACGAAGTGTTTTCAGACAAAGAAGTGGACAACGAGAAAAAACTATCCCAACCATTATTCAAAGAAATAGAAGGAAAAAAGAGCAATCGGGTCTTGACTTAGGACATCCTACCTACCCAATTCATGAGGGAATCAAGTCACGGGTATTTCAAAGGATTTGAAAGAGAAGAACAATACCAAGTTGGAGAGTCGAGTGAGGTTCCATCGAGGTTTCGGTCCGCGGTTCTGTCATTACATCAAAATGAAAATTACAAGTTAAAACATAAATGAAATTACAAAAATCCTATCCATGTAGCTTCTATTAGACTTTTAACTTGAGTTTTATCACCCTATTCTTCAGGCGGGCTCCTGATTTGCATTTTCTTCTAACTTGTTCTTTAGCTTTCAATTGCTTCACCTTGTTGCTTGACTTTCAATTTCTTCACCCTATTCTTCACGTGGACTCCTGAATTGCAATTTGCAATCAACTTCCAATTTCATCATCCTATTTTTCAGGTGGGTTCCTGACTTACAATTTTCTCAACTTCCAATTTCATCATCCTGTACTTCAGGCGGACTCCTGACTTGCAATTTTATCAACTTCCAATTTCATCACCCTGTCGGAGCTTCTGAAACTAAAATTAACTAGAACGAAAATTATCCCGAACAAAGATTATGATAAAGAAGGATTTCATGTTTTGAAAGTATGGTACCATTTTTCAGGAAGGTCCTGGATAGAAAGTAAAGTCCAATTTTTTCAGGAGGGTCCTGAACATAAAGTAAAATTTCATTTTTTAGGAGGGTCCTAAACAGAAAGTAAAATACCATTTTTTCAGGAGGGTCCTGGACAGAAAGTAAAATTCCATTTTCAGGAGGGTCCTAAACAAAAAGTAAAATCCCATTTTTCAGGAGGTTCCTGGACAAAAAGTAAAATTCCATTTTTCAGGAGGGTCCTAAATAGAAAGTAAATTGCCTTTTTCCAGGAGGGTCCTGAACAGAAAGTAAATTCTTATTTTTTAGGAGGGTCCTGGACAGAAAGTAAAATCCCATTTTT